>NW_027308738.1:0-74389 GCF_047496885.1 Scyliorhinus torazame | reverse complement strand
GGGATAACTGCGCCGCAGGGAAGCACCAGCTGTTGTAAAGGAGATGTTTAAAAGGGGCAATTTCACTTCCGGGTGCGGCGATGACCAGCTGAGTCGCACGTTTCGGCAGCTCCCTGTGAAACGGACTTTTGGGCTCTTGATAGGAGCCCCAACGGCAATTTTAACGGCTGAAAACACCGTGCGGTAAACCAGAAGGGTGTTCCCCCTGGACACGGATGGAAAAAGGAGAGGAAAGTGGCCGGATTGCAGCGGATCCTTTGGAACAACGGCAAGGAAGGCAAGCAGAAACCAAGATGGCGTCGGAAGGTGGCAGTTTCATATGGGGCCCTGAACAACAAGAGTTTTTGAAACGCTGCGTGGAGGAGATAAAAAAGGAAATGAAGAAAGAGTTGTTGGCCCCGATATTACAGGCGATTGAAGGGCTGAAAGAGGAACAAAAGACCCAGGAGCAGGAGCTTCGGGTCGTGAAGGCGAAAGCAGCAGAGAATGAAAACGACATACAGGGCCTGGTGGTGAAGTCGGAGATACAGGAGGCACACCAGAAACGATCTGTGGAGAGGTTGGAGGCACTGGAAAATAACGCAAGGAGGAACAACTTGAGGATTCTTGGCCTTCCTGAAGGTGTGGAGGGGGCGGACGTCGGGGCATATGTGAGCACGATGCTGCACTCGTTAATGGGAGTGGAGGCCCCGACGGGTCCGTTGGAGGTGGAGGGAGCATACCGAGTTATGGTGCGAGGACCGAGAGCAGGAGAAGCTCCCAGAGCCATAGTGGTGAGATTTCTCCGTTTTAAGGATAGAGAAATGGTCCTTAGATGGGCGAAGAAAACTCGGTGTAGTAAATGGGAGAACGCGGTGATCCGCGTCTATCAAGATTGGAGTGCGGAGGTGGCGAGAAGGAGGGCGAGCTTTAATCGGGCCAAAGCGGTACTTCACAAAAAAAAGATAAAGTTTGGAATGCTGCAACCGGCAAGACTGTGGGTCACATATCAAGGGAGGCACCACTACTTTGAGACGGCGGATGAAGCGTGGACTTTTATTGTAGAAGAAAAATTGGAATGATTGGACTACGAAAATGAACGTTTGGACAAAGTGGTGGGACGAGTGGGGGGGGGGGGGGGGCGAAGAGGGATTGTATGATTAATCCTGCGGTATGGTAACTTTTCTTTCTCCCACAGGTGGTGATGGGGGGAGGTGGGGAGGGAGAGGAGATGGGGCGTTGGCCATGGGAGGCGGGGCCGAGGGAGAGGCGCGGGCTTGGTTCCCGCGCTATGATAATTATGGCGGGAATAGAGAAGCAGGAAGGAGGGGGCACCGCACGGGGCGAGCCGTGATCACGGGGGGAAGCCGAGGTCAGCCAGAGTTTGCTGACTTCTGGGAGCAACATGGGGGGAGTAATTACGCTAGCGGGGGGTCTAGCGGGGGGGGGGGGGGGGGGGGGGAGGGGGGAATTACTGGGTTGCTGCTGCTGGGGAAAGGGGGGAGTGGGTGCGGGAAAGGATGGGCGGGGGGGCACCGTCTGGGAGAAATACAGCCGCGTGGGAACTGGGCGAGAAGCTGGAAAAAGATGATGGCTAACCGGCAAGGGGGGGGGGTGGGAAGCCCCCCAACTCGGCTGATCACGTGGAACGTGAGGGGGCTTAACGGGCCGATAAAGAGGGCACGAGTACTCGCACACCTTAAGAAACTTAAAGCAGATGTGGTCATGTTACAGGAAACGCACCTGAAACTGATAGATCAGGTTAGGTTGCGCAAAGGATGGGTAGGGCAGGTGTTCCATTCGGGGCTGGATGCGAAAAACAGGGGGGTGGCTATATTAGTGGGGAAGCGGGTAATGTTCGAGGCAAAGACTATAGTGGCGGATAACGGGGGCAGATACGTGATGGTGAGTGGCAAATTACAGGGAGAGATGGTGGTGTTGGTAAACGTGTATGCCCCGAATTGGGACGATGCCAATTTTATGAGGCGAATGCTAGGACGCATCCCAGACCTAGAGACCGGAAAGCTGATAATGGGGGGAGACTTTAACACGGTGTTGGAACCAAGGCTGGATAGGTCGAAGTCCAGGACTGGTAGGAGGCCGGCAGCAGCCAAGGTGCTTAAGGATTTTATGGAGCAGATGGGAGGGGTGGACCCGTGGAGATTCAGTAGACCTAGGAGTAAGGAGTTCTCGTTTTTCTCCTATGTCCATAAAGTCTATTCACGCATAGACTTTTTTGTGTTGGGTAGGGCATTGATCCCGAGGGTGAGGGGAACGGAATATACGGCTATAGCCATTTCGGATCATGCCCCACACTGGGTAGACTTGGAGATAGGGGAGGAAACAAGAGGGCGTCCACCCTGGAGAATGGATATGGGACTAATGGCGGATGAGGGGGTGTGCTTAAGGGTGAGGGGATGCATTGAAAAGTACTTGGAACTCAATGACAATGGGGAGGTTCAGGTGGGAGTGGTCTGGGAGGCGTTGAAGGCGGTGGTTAGGGGGGAGCTGATATCAATAAGGACACATAAAGGGAAGCAGGAGAGTAAGGAACGGGAGCGGTTGTTGCAAGAACTTTTGAGGGTGGACAGACAGTATGCGGAAGCACCGGAGGAGGGACTGTATAGGGAAAGGCAAAGGCTGCATGTGGAATTTGACTTGCTGACCACAGGCACTGCAGAGGCACAATGGAGGAAGGCGCAGGGTGTACAGTATGAATATGGAGAGAAGGCGAGCAGATTGCTGGCACACCAATTGAGGAAAAGGGGAGCAGCGAGGGAAATAGGGGGGGTGAGAGACGAAGATGGAGAGACGGAGCGGGGAGCGGAGAGAGTGAATGAAGTGTTCAAGACATTTTATAAAAAATTGTATGAAGCTCAACCCCCGGATGGGAGGGAGAGAATGATGGAGTTTTTGGATCGGCTGGAAATTCCCAAGGTGGAAGAGCAGGAAAGGATGGGATTGGGAGCACAGATCACGGTAGAAGAAGTGGTGAAAGGAATTAGGAACATGCAGACGGGAAAGGCCCCGGGACCGGACGGATTCCCAGTTGAATTTTACAGAAAATATTTGGACTTGCTCGCCCCGCTACTGACGAGGACCTTCAACGAGGCAAAGGAAAGGGGACAACTGCCCCCGACTATGTCAGAAGCAACGATATCGCTTCTTTTAAAGAAGGAAAAGGATCCGCTACAATGCGGGTCCTACAGACCAATCTCCCTCCTCAATGTAGATGCCAAGGTCTTGGCCAAGGTAATGGCAATGAGAATAGAGGAATGTGTCCCGGGGGTGGTTCATGAGGACCAAACTGGGTTTGTGAAGGGGAGACAGCTGAACACGAACATACGGAGGTTGTTAGGCGTAATGATGATGGCCCCACCAGAGGGTGAAACGGAGATAGTAGTGGCGATGGATGCCGAGAAAGCATTTGATAGAGTGGAGTGGGATTATCTGTGGGAGGTGTTGAGGAGATTTGGGTTCGGAGAGGGGTATGTTAGATGGTTGCAGCTGTTGTATAGGGCCCCAGTGGCGAGTGTGGTCACGAATGGACGGGGATCGGCATATTTTCGGCTCCACAGAGGGACAAGGCAGGGATGTCCTCTGTCCCCATTACTGTTTGCACTGGCGATTGAGCCCCTGGCGATAGCGCTGAGAGGTTCCAAGGGATGGAGGGGAATACTTAGGGGAGGAGAAGAACACCGGGTATCTTTATATGCGGATGATCTGCTACTATATGTGGCGGATCCAGCGGAGGGGATGCCAGAAATAATGCGGATACTTGGGGAGTTTGGGGATTTTTCAGGGTATAAATTGAACATGGGAAAGAGTGAGCTGTTTGTGGTGCATCCAGGGGAGCAGAGTAGAGAAATAGAAGACCTACCGTTGAGGAAGGTAACAAGAGACTTTCGTTACCTGGGGATCCAGATAGCTAAGAATTGGGGCACATTGCACAGGCTAAATTTGACGCGGTTGGTGGAACAGATGGAGGAAGATTTCAAGAGATGGGACATGGTAGCATTGTCAATGGCAGGGAGGGTGCAGGCAGTTAAGATGGTGGTCCTCCCGAGATTCCTTTTTGTGTTTCAGTGTCTCCCGGTGGTGATCACGAAGGCTTTTTTCAAAAGGATAGAAAAGAGTATTATGGGTTTTGTTTGGGCCGGGAAGACTCCGAGAGTGAGGAAGGGATTCTTACAGCGTAGTAGGGATAGGGGGGGGCTGGCACTACCGAGCCTAAGTGAGTATTATTGGGCCGCTAATATTTCAATGGTGAGTAAGTGGATGGGAGAGGAGGAAGGAGCGGCGTGGAAGAGATTAGAGAGGGCGTCCTGTAAGGGGACCAGCCTGCAGGCTATGGTGACAGCCCCATTGCCGTTCTCACCAAGGAACTATACCACGAGTCCGGTGGTGGTAGCTACACTGAAGATTTGGGGACAGTGGAGACGACATAGGGGAAAGACCGGAGCACTGGGGGGGTCCCCGATAAGAAACAACCATAGGTTTGCCCCGGGGGGAATGGATGGGGGATATGGAATGTGGCAAAGAGCAGGTATAACGCAATTGAAAGATCTATTTGTGGATGGGAAGTTTGCGAGTCTGGGAGCGCTGACCGAGAAATATGGGTTGCCCCAAGGGAATGCATTCAGGTACATGCAATTGAGGGCTTTTGCGAGGCAGCAGGTGAGGGAATTCCCGCAGCTCCCGACACAAGAGGTGCAGGACAGAGTCATCTCAAAGAAATGGGTGGGGGACGGTAAGGTGTCGGATATATATAGGGAAATGAGAGACGAAGGGGAGACTATGATGGACGAACTAAAAGGGAAATGGGAAGAAGAGCTAGGGGAGGAGATTGAGGAGGGGATGTGGGCAGATGCCCTAAACAGGGTAAACTCGTCGTCCTCGTGCGCCAGGCTAAGCCTGATTCAGTTTAAGGTATTACACAGGGCACATATGACTGGAACACGGCTCAGTAAATTTTTTGGGGGGGAGGATAGGTGTGCGAGGTGCTCGAGAAGCCCAGCGAATCATACCCATATGTTTTGGTCATGCCCGGCACTACAGGGGTTTTGGATGGGGGTGACAAAGGTGCTTTCGAAAGTAGTAGGAGTCCGGGTCGAACCAAGCTGGGGGTTGGCTATATTTGGGGTTGCACAAGAGCCGGGAGTGCAGGAGGCGAAAGAGGCCGATGTTTTGGCCTTTGCGTCCCTAGTAGCCCGGCGCAGAATATTGCTAATGTGGAAAGAAGCCAAGCCCCCGGGGGTGGAGACCTGGATAAATGATATGGCGGGGTTCATAAAGTTAGAGCGGATTAAGTTCGTCCTAAGGGGGTCGGCTCAAGGGTTTACAAGGCGGTGGCAACCGTTCGTCGAATATCTTGCGGAAAGATAGATAGGGGAGAACAAAGAAGGCAGCAGCAGCGGCCCAGAACTGGGGGGGGGGGGGGGGGGGTGGGGGGGGGGGGGGGGGTGGCCTGAGACAAGGCAGTTGCCAATTAGGGCTAGTTTTTTTTTATTTTTGTTATTTAATATTTATTTATTTGTTGTTGTTTTCTTTTGTTCTTGTTTAAATAAAAAAGGTCATTATTATCTGTATTGTTATAATGTTGTGTAAAGGATGCACAATGTACTGTGTTGGTTGACCAAAAATTTTCAATAAAATATTATTTAAAAAAAAATAAAAGGGGCAATTTATAGGAAGAAGGTACGTTTCAATGGTAAGTGATTCAGGGAAACTGAGAGAATAGGTCGGAGGGAGACCAAGGGGGTAAGTGGGAGCGAGGGAGGCTGAGGGGGTAGGTGGGAGGGAGAGGGTGAGGGAGACACCGGTAGGGAGGGGGGTGAGAGAGAGACCAGGAGGGAGGAGAGCATCGGGTTAGACTGGGTGTTCTGTGCGAGGCTGGTTCAGGGTCTTTTAAATAGTTACTTTGGAGCTAGAAGTGATTCTCTCCCCACCCCCGCTCTCTTTCAGAGTAACTATCAAGGTAAAGCTGGCAGAACCATCCGAAGTTAGCGATTAAATTGTTCAGTTAGATGGTTCTCAGCCCAGCGCAATTGTCCACAGGAAGTTCGCACATCTGGGCAATTGCCAGGTATACCCTTATGGGGGAACGTCCTAGAGGGATTCCCCAGTGCATCATTAGGATACCCCTGAATTGTGATGCTGGGGAGCCAGGAGGTTATGGGTCAATATGAGTGGAAGATGTGTGACTTAGCCCCAAGTAGATGTCCCTGGAAGCAGCCGAGCAGCTATGGTTTCCGAGCTTTTCATTGCAAGGCTATGCTCAAGAAACTTTGGTCTTGGGCTTTTTCCAGAATTGTTACAGCACAGAGGCCATTCGCGTCAGCACCGGCCCACTGAATGAACTTCATGCAACACACAAGATAGTCCCTTCTCTTCTCTCCCCCGCCCCCCTCCACAAAACTAACCTCCAATAGAGAGTCATTTTTAAAATATTAAATACACAATCATCTTATATATTCAATCACCTATTTCAATAGATATTATTTTATAAACACATATATCTACTGTGATATCACAAGGAGTTGGGGACTGTGATAGGCTGGGTGGAGTTCACTCAATTCAATTGCTCAGTTGTCCAAATACCAAAAACTGAACATTTATTTAAAGGTCTTCAAAACACCTATATAAGATATCCCTATTTATAGAACATAGAACATTACAGCGCAGTACATGCCCTTCGGCCCTCGATGTTGCACCGACCTGTGAAATCACTCTAAAGCCCATCTACACTATTCCCTTATCGTCTATATGTCTATCCAATGACCATTTGAATGCCCTTAGTGTTGGCGAATCCACTACTGTTGAAGGCAGGGCATTCCACGCCCTTACTACTCTGAGTAAAGAACCTACCTCTGACATCGGTCTTATATCCATCTCCCCTCAATTTAAAGCTATGTGCCCTCGTGCTAGACATCACCATCCAAGGAAGAAGGCTCTCACTGTCCACCCTATCTAATCCTCTGATTATCTTGTATGCCTCAATTAAGTCACCTCTTAACCTTCTTCTCTCTAACGAAAACAGCCTCAAGTCCCTCAGCCTTTCCTCACAAGATCTTCCCTCCATACCAGGCAACATTCTGGTAAATCTCCTCTGCACCCTTTCCAATGCTTCCACATCCTTCCTATAATGCGGCGACCAGAATTGCACGCAATACTCCAAATGCGGCCGCACCAGAGTTTTGTACAGCTGCAACATGTCCTCATGGCTCCGGAACTCAATCCCTCTACCAATAAAAGCTAACACACCATACGCCTTCTTAACAACCCTCTCAACCTGGGTGGCAACTTTCAGGGATCTACGTACATGTACACCGAGATCTCTCTGCTCATCCACACTGCCAAGAATCTTACCATTAGCCCAGTATTCTGTCTTCCTGTTGTTTCATCCAAAATGAATCACCTCACACTTTTCTGCATTAAACTCCATTTGCCACCTCTCAGCCCAGCGCTGCAGCTTATCTATGTCCCTCTATAACTTGTAACATCCTTCCGCACTGTCCACAACTACACCGACTTTAGTGTCATCTGCAAATTTACTCACCCATCCTTCGACGCCCTCTTCCAGGTCATTTATAAAAATGACAAACAGCAGTGGCCCCAAAACAGATCCTTGTGGTACATCACTAGTAACTGGACTCCAGTCTGAACATTTCCCATCAACCACCACCCTTTGTCTTCTTCCAGCTAGCCAATTTCTGATCCAAACTGCTAAATCACCCTGAATCCCATGCCTCCGTATTTTCTGCAGTAGCCTACCGTGGGGAACCTTATCAAACGCTTTACTGAAATCCATATACACCACATCAACTGCTTTACCCTCATCCACCTGTTTGGCCACCTTCTCAAAGAACTCAATAAGGTTTGTGAGGCACGACCTACCCTTCACAAAACAGTGTTGACTATCTCTAATCAAATGATTCCTTTCCAGATGATTATACATCCTACCTCTTATAAACCTTTCCAAGATTTTGCCCACAACAGAAGTAAGGCTCACTGGTCTATAGTTACCAGGGTTGTCTCTACTCCCCTTCTTGAACAAGGGGACATTTGCTATCCTCCAGTCTTCTGGCACTATTCCTGTAGACAAAGATGACTTAAAGATCAAAGCCAAAGGCTCAGCAATCTCCTCCCTTGCTTTCCAGAGAATCCTAGGATAAATCCCATCCGATCCAGGGGACTTATCTATTTTTACACTTTCCAGAACTGCTAACACCTCCTCCTTATGAATCTCAAGCCCTTCTAGTCTAGTAGCCTGAATCTCAGTATTCTCCTCGACAACATTGTCTTTTTCCCGTGTGAATACTGATGAAAAATATTCATTTAGCACCTCTCCTATCTCCTCGGACTCCAAGCACAACTTCCCACTACTGTCCTTGACTGGCCCTACTCTTACTCTAGTCATTCGTTTATTCCTGACATATCTATAGAAAGCTTTAGGGTTATCCTTGATCCTATTTAAACCTAGATGGCTGATCCATTTCCCATGGAAAACTCAACACTGTATATAACAGCAACAGTTAGATTGCCAGTAGAAGTTCTCATACAGGTCAAAGTTCCATCCAAATCAGGGGTGTCATAGAGTCTGAGGTCAGCAACAAACACACCGTATGCGCACAGCACATTCTTCACACCCCAAGGCACCTTTCTTGCATTCATCAAGTTGGTTTCCCCCCCCCACAGCAGGATTCAGTGAGCTCTGCTTATAAAGTCGAGCAAGGCTACACAGCTGATCCTTGTTGCTCTGATTCTTCAGGAGGGTTTATCATCAGTCTGCCACGTGACTTCTGGTGGCTATAGAGTCGTAGAGGTTTACAGCATGAAATCTGACCCAATTTGTCCATGCCGCCCAGTATTTAACCACTAACCACTAAACTTGTCCCATTTGCCGGCATTTGGCCCAGATCCCTCTATATTCATCTTTCCCATGAAACTGTCTAAATGCTTTTTAAAAGACAAAATTGTAACCGCCTCTACTACTGCCTCTGGCAGCTCGTTTTAGACACTCACCACCTTCCTGTATGAAAGAATTGGCCCTCTGAACCCTTGTGTAGCCCTCCCCCATCACCTTAAACCTCTGCCCTCTAAGCTTTAGACTCCCCTACCTTTGGGAAAAGATGTTGAATATCTACCTTATCTATGCCCCTCATTATTTTATAGACCTTTATAAGATTACCCCTAAGCCTCCTATGTTCCAGGGAAAAAAGTCCCAGTCTCCTTATAACATAAACCATCAAGTCCCGATAGTATCATAGTAAATCTTGTCTGCACTCTTTCTAGCTTGATGATATCCTTTTTATAATAGGGTGACCATAACTGTACACAGTATTCCAAGTGTGGCCTTACTAATATCTTGGGCAACTTCAGCAAGACGTCCCAACTCCTGTATTCAATGTTCTGATCAACAAAACAAAGGATGCCGAATGCCTTCTTCACCACCCTGTCCACCTGTGACTCCACTTTCAAGGAGCTATGCACCTGTACTTTTAGGTCTCCTTGTTCTATAACTCTCCCCAACTCCCTACCATCAACTGAATCATATTGGATGGGGGAAACTCTGTCAAAAACTGGAAAATCTTACAACCTCCCAATGTACAAGCACCTCTGATTATTTTTCTATAAAGGTATAGTATAAATCATAACATTGTATTTCTGTATGAAATGCAATGCAGACGCTAAATCTTCTTACTGCATGTTTCTCACTTCTTAGCATGACAAGGCCATTCAGCCTGTTCCTCCACAGTAGATCATATCTGATCTGTATCTTAGCTCCTTCTATTTTAGACTAAAGAATGTTAGCACCGTGATAAAATATTTCTTCATGTTGGCAGTTCTCATTTGTAAACATAAGTTGAAATTTAAAAGAATAGCATTAAAGATTTACCTGTAGTGTGCAATTTTCATTTCTTTTTAAGAATTCCACAAATCTTTCCACTACACCAGATGTGTTAATTACTTCATCAATAGGAGGGTTTGGCTCTAAAAATAAACACAAGGTTTCATAACAACTTGTAGGGATTAAACAGGCGTTTTTTATAAAATAAAATGCATGCATTTGAACATTTCAAGCAGCCTTTGCACATTGGACTTGTGGCCCATTTACAGGAATAGGAAATAATTATTCATGCACACATATTTAAAACACGTCCACAATTTTCCTTTCATGCTAGGTCTCCAAATCCAGCATGCACAAGGTGTTTGATTTGAATAATCCAAAATCTTTTAATTGAAATTGGGCTGACCTTTTCAATATATACTCTTTTCAATATGTAATTCTATTGTGATGGCCCATGTCCTTTTAGGGGGAAAATTACATTTTATCTTGGAGTGATGGTGCCTTTAAGAACTAGGCGTCTCCAGGACATGATTTCTGATAAAACACCTGGCTGCCAGTAAATGATCATGTGACCAGGTTGCCTGGGAGATAAACAATAGAGGAAAAATGGTCAACATAAGTTAATTATAGAGGTGTAATCTGGTGTTTAAACAGTTTAGGTTTTATATTTGATAACAAGTTGGCTGTAGAAGAGAAAACGTATCCCTCAAGAGTTCAGTTGAAAATGGTGTTGGCTAAAAAAATTTAAACCTCTTGTTAACTGAAGGACTTCTAACAGTATGTTGGGCTTCTGGTCTAGCCAAGCTCAGAGAGAGAGAGAGAGGGAGAGAAAGATTAGCAGCTCAGCTAACTGGCCAGAATATAAAGAACAGAAGAGAATGACTGAAAGGTTAATCAGGACAGAGTAAAACGAGTATTGGTCCTCCAGAGAGTGACAATGGGGAGTTAATAGTAGATAATAAGAAAATGGCAGATGAAATTAACAAATATTTTGCTTCACCTTCACTATAGAGAACACAAAAAACATTCCAGTAATAGCTGTAAATTAAGTGAAAGGAAGAGGGGTACTTGGTGAAATTACAATCACTAGGGAAGCAATATTGAGCAAATCGCTTGGGTGTCCTGATGGATTTCATCCTACGGTCTTAAGATGGCCAATGAGATAGAAGTGTTTGAGAGAAACTCAAGGTAATAGGAGAGAGTCAGTGTAGTTTTGTGAAAGAAAAATTCTGTTTAGCCAATCTATTGGAGTTCTTTCAAGGAGTAATACACACTGTAGATAAAGGGGAACTGTAGACAAGTTGTACTTGGATTTCCAGAAGGCAACTGATAAGGTGTCACAAAGGTCATTGCAGAAAATAAAAGCTGATGGTGTAGGGGTTAGCATATTAGCACAGATAGAAGATTGGTCTGCTGGCAGAAAACAGAGGCCAGAACCGGCTGCTCACGCCGCAAGGATCTTCTGGCCCTGCTAATGGCACACTCCCACTGCATGTTTCACATCTGCAAGGGGTTTATTCAACAGGAAATCCTGTTGACAATGGTGGGACCAGAAGATCCCGCCGCTGGCCAATGGCCTCATCTCACTGCAAAACACAGGGCAGGTTGCGTGGTGAATCCTGCCTAAAGAGTATGGATAAATGGTCTTTTTTTGAATATGACGAGTGGAGTCCCACAGGATTTTGTGCTGGAGCCTCAAAGCTGTACAATCTGTGTCAATGACTTTGATGAGGAGGCCCAAGGTTCAGTAGCTAAGTTTGCAGTTGACATAATGATAGGTTGGAAAGCAAGTGTTAGATTTTGAGGAAGTGACCACACGAAAGCGTAAGGAAAAACAATTGAGGTTTAATGAACACTAGCAAACGCTTTGCAATCCACTCAGAGTCTGCTGCATCACGGCCCACATCTGCGCTGGGGTTTTTATATCCAGGTTGATCCCACTCGAGGAGAATCCCACCCTCTTAGTGGAGCAGTTCAAATTCTTTGAGGGTCACCGGTAACCTGATCAGTCTTCCCGTGACTCTTGTATATAAAGTAAGACACTCTTTCTCTCCCCCTCCTCCCCGCCCCCCCCAAAATGTACGAAAGTTTCCACCAAAAGGGGGCACGGGGGGGGGGGGGGGGGGGGGGGGGGGACCCCTGCACTTTTTTCATCCGAGGGTGCCACTCAGGTGTTAGCAGTGCAGGCCCTACGGCATGTAAAGCTCGGAGGAATCAACACTGGAGTCCATCACCTTGATGGAGCGGCCTCTGGCAGTTGTTCACTCAGGCCGCCGTCCCGGGCCCCTTCTGGTGGCCGTGTCTCCATCTTGGGAGTCAGTCATCAGCTTCTGACATCTTGGCAATGAAACACTCAGGGCATGCGGTGGCAGGGTTGGCAGCGCCAAAGATTGCACCTTCCACAACAGGGTTGTGCAGCATGGGTGCGCGGCTGCAAAGATGGTCCATGTGTCAATTCAATACCGGGTCCTGGATGCAGACTGTATACGACACCGGACCTGTGACAGCAACACCCAGAACCCCCACCATCCCCAACGTTTTGTACCTAGACCATGTTCCCAGGTGCGAAATGTCAGAATGGCGTACATCTGCAAGAGTCACCGTCCTACTGCTCCTGTCCGCTGAGAATCTTCCCGCCGATATCAGGCAGTATGAGGCTGAGGCGAGTCTGCAAGTGACGACCCATGAATAATTCTGTTGATGCAATGCCTGTGGTAGCACGAGGCATGGTCCGCTAACAAGAAAACATGGCAAATATGTAGAGGGACCCTGTTGTCAGCTTCTGCATATCACGTTTGAATATTTGGACCACTCGCTCGGCCAACCAATTGGATCCGGGGTGATGTGTTTTGTTGTGGACGTGGCATACCCCAACTTAATTCCGCACTGCTGAAGGATGTTCTGTTGTCCGAGACCAAAACCTCCGGTATGTCATGGATGCTGAAGGAGAGTCAGGACTTCTGAATTGTCGCTTTCGAAGTTATTAACGGTGTACCATGTACGTCCAGCAACATTTGAGTGGCCGATGAGGATAAGGAACATCGGTCCTTGGAAAGGGCCGATGAGGATAAGGAACATCGGTCCTTGGAAAGGGCCGGCAAAGTCGGCATGGAGACGAGCCCATGGGTGCCCCGGCTTCTCCTACGAGTGGAGGGGTGCTGCGGTGGGAGCTTCTTCTGCTCTTTGCACAGGCTGCAGCACTGGGCTAGCTGTTTGATCTCTGCATCCATGCCTGGCCACCATACCGAGCTACGGGCAAGCATTTTCATCTTCAACACCCTGGGGTGCCCGTTATGGAGGTCCGTCAGGATGGGGCTTGCTCCTTTCTTCGGAACCATGACGCATGTCACCCACAAGAGGATCCGGTCTTTGGTGCAGAGTTTTACAATTTTGGTCGTAAACACCTTCAGATCACCAGGCAGCGTGCGATGCTGGGCCCCATACAGAACAATGTGTCAAACTCTGGCTATTTAGGAGTCGGTCGAGGTCCACGCATGTACCTGGCTGCCATGACAGGCAAGGTGCCCATGAAGTGCAAGGTGGTGATGACCTCGTCAGCACTGGAGAGTGTTGATGGCCTGGTCGGGAGCGGAAGCCAACTCAAGACCTCCGCATGCGGAATTTTTGTTCCAGGGCTGTGTTGTAACACGTAAGCTGCCAGAAGTAGGGCCCACCTTTGAATCCTAGTGGACAGTAACCACAGAGTGAGTAAAAGGGTGGATTAAGGAGCAAGAAGCTGAGTGGGTGCTTATGGAGGAGGGCTCCTGCAGAGAGACCTCCTTCTGGGCACGAGCCAGAGCGGCACTCCCATCCACACCTAATAAATATTCAACGAACCCAGCGGTGGTAGCAACATTCCAGTCGTGGAACCAACTGCGACAGCATTTCGGCCTAACCGAGATGTCCGATAAAGCCCCCATCTGCAACAACCACAGGTTCATGCCAACGACTATGGATGCCACCTTCAAAAGGTGGAGACAGGACGGGGGGACGCTGACAGTTAGGGACTTTTACACCAACAAGTTAACAATGCTCGAAGAGCTGACAGAAAGATTCCACCTGATGGTGGGAAACAAACTTAGGTATCGACAACTCAAAAACTTCCTACAAAGAGAAATAAAGACATACCCATGACTACCACGACAATCATTGGTAGAGGACCTGCTGGACACGGATATCTTGGGGAAAGGGAACTGTGGTGACATGTACGGGCGACTGCCAAAGGGGACCAATACCCAACTGGACGAGACAAGGGAGAAGTGGGAAGAAGACTTGGAGTTTGACTCTGGAGTGAAGCACCACACAGGGTCAAATCCACCCCCACATGTGCAAAGCTAAGCCTAATGCAGCTAAAAGTGGTACACCAAGCCCACTTAACCAGAACCCGAAAGAGCAGGTTTTCCCCCGGAGGTGGAGGATAGATGCGAAGGGTGCCAAGGAGGCCCGGCCAACCATGCCGAGGTGGGCAGAGGGGGCGGGGTTGCCTTGTTAATTAGGAATGAAATTAAATCAATAGCACTAAACGACATAGGGTCAGATGATGTGGAGTCTGTGTGGGTAGAGTTGAGGAACCACAAAGGCAAAAAAACCATAATGGGAGTTATGTACAGGCCACCTAACAGTGGTCAGGATCAGGGGCACAAAATGCACCACGAAATAGAAAGGGCATGTCAGAAAGGCAAGGTCACAGTGATCATGGGGGACTTCAATATGCAGGTGGATTGGGTAAATAATGTTGCCAGTGGACCCAAAGAAAGGGAATTCATTGAAAGTTTACAGAAGGGCTTTTTGGAACAGCTTGTGATGGAGCCCACGCAGGAACAGGCCATTCTGGACTTAGTGTTATGTAATGAGCCAGACTTGAAAAAAGATCTTAAAGTAAGGGAACACTTAGGAGGCAGTGATCATAATATGGTAGAATTCAGTCTGCAATTTGAAAGAAAGAAGGTAGAATCAGATGTAAAGGTGTTACAGTTAAATAAAGGTAACTACAGGGGCATGAGGGAGGAACTGACGAAAATCGACTGGGAGCAGAGCCTAGTGGGAAAGACAGTAGAACAGCAATGGCAGGAGTTTCTGGGAGTAATTGAGGACACAGTACAGAGGTTCATCCCAAAGAAAAGAAAGGTTATCAGAGGGGGGGATTAGGCAGCCATGGCTGACAAAGGAAGTCAGGGAATGCATCAAAGCAAAAGAGAAAGCCTATAATGTGGCAAAGGGTAGTGGGAAGTCAGTAGATTGGGAAGGCTACAAAAACAAACAGAGGATAACAAAGAGAGAAATAAGGAGAGGGTCAAATATGAAGCTAGGCTAGCCAGTAACATTAGGAATGATAGTAAAAGTTTCTTTAAATACATTAAAAACAAACGGGAGGCAAAAGTAGACATTGGGCCGCTCCAAAATGACGCTGGTAATCTAGTAATGGGAGACAAGGAAATAGCTGAGGAACTAAATAAGTACTTTGCGTCAGTCTTCACAGTAGAAGACATGAGTAATATCCCAACAATTCAGGAGAGTCAGGGGGCAGAGTTGATTATGGTAGCCATCACAAAGGAGAAAGTGCTAGAGAAACTAAGAGGTCTAAAAATTGATAAATCTCCGGGACCAGATGGGCTACATCCTAGAGTTCTAAAGGAGATAGCTGAAGAAATAGTGGAGGCGTTAGTTATGATCTTTCAAAAGTCACTGGAGTCAAGGAAAGTCCCAGAGGATTGGAAAATCTCGGTTGTAACCCCCCTGTTCAAGAAGGGAACAAGAAAAAAGATGGAAAATTATAGGCCAATTAGCCTAACCTCAGTTGTTGGCAAGATTCTAGAATCCATCATTAAGGATGAGATTTCTAAATTCTTGGAAGTGCAGGGTCGGATTAGGACAAGTCAGCATGGATTTAGTAAGGGGAGGTCGTGCCTGACAAACCTATTAGAGTTCTTTGAAGAGATAACAAATAGGTTAGACCAAGGAGAGCCAATGGATGTTATCTATCCCGACTTCCAGAAGGCCTCTGATAAGGTGCCTCATGGGAGACTGCTGAGTAAAATAAGGGCCCATGGTATTCGAGGCAAGGTACTAACATGGATTGACGATTGGCTGTCAGGCAGAGAGTTGGGATAAAAGGTTCTTTTTCGGAATGGCAACCGGTGACGAGTGGTGTCCCGCAGGGTTCAGTGTTGGGGGACACAGCTGTTCTCTTTATATATTAACGATCTAGATGACGGGACTGGGGGCATTCTGGCTAAGTTTGCCGTTGATACAAAGATAGGTGGAGGGGCAGGTAGTATGGAGGAGGTGGGGAGGCTGCAGTAAGATTTAGACAGTTTGGGAGAATGGTCCAAGAAATGGCTGATGAAATTCAACGTGGGCAAGTGCGAGGTCTTGCACTTTGGAAAAAAGAATAGAGGCATGGACTATTTTCTAAACGGTGACAAAATTCATAATGCTGAAGTGCAAAGGGACTTGGGAGCCCTAGTCCAGGATTCTCTAAAGGTAAACTTGCAGGTTGAGTCCGTAATTAAGAAAGCAAATGCAATGTTGTCATTTATCTCAAGAGGCTTGGAATATAAAAGCAGGGATGTACTTCTGAAGCTTTATAAAGCATTAGTTAGGCCCCATTTAGAATGCGGTGCGCAATTTTGGGCCCCACACCTCAGGAAGGACATACTGGCACTGGAGCGGGTCCAGCGGAGATTCACACGGATGATCCCAGGAATGGTAGGCCTAACATACGATGAACGTCTGAGGATCCTGGGATTATATTCATTGGAGTTTAGGAGGTTGAGGGGAGATCTAATAGAAACTTACAAGATAATGAATGGCTTAGATAGGGTGGATGTAGGGAAGTTGTTTCCATTAGCAGGGGAGACTAGGACCCGGGGGCACAGCCTTAGAATAAAAGGGAGTCACTTTAGAACAGAGATGAGGAGAAGTTTCTTCAGCCAGAGAGTGGTGGGTCTGTGGAATTCATTGCCACAGAGGGTGGTGGAGGCCGGGACGTTGAGTGTCTTTAAGACAGAAGTTGATAAATTCTTGATTTCTCGAGGAATTAAGGGCTATGGAGAGAGAGCGGGTAAATGGAGTTGAAATCAGCCATGATTGAATGGTGGAGTGGACTCGATGGGCCGAATGGCCTTACTTCCACTCCTATGTCTTATGGTCTTATGTCCCCTCTTTGCTCTCTTAATTGCTTTATTAAGCTCCACCCTGCGCTTTCTGTGCTGCACTAATGCCTCTGCTGATTTGCTCCCCTTGCAATCGCATCCCGAATATCTCTCGTCATCCATGGTTCTCGGGGCTAGTTACTCCTTCCTATTACCCTAGAGGGAACATGTTGGGCCTACACCCTCTCCATTTCCTTTATGAATGCACCCCCCCGCCCCCAACCCCACTCTTCTACACACAAGTAGCTGTTCCCAGTCTACCGTGACCAGAACCTGCCTTCTTTTACTAAAATGCGCTCTCCCCAATACAATTTGTTTTTTTGTTTTTTGCAACTTGTCAATTTCTCTGTCAAACGTACATTGTACCATGTCGTGGTTGCCATCACTAAAATGCTACCCCCACCACCGCCACCTGTCCAGCGTCATTCCCAGAATTGGGGTCAGCACAGCGCCGTCCCTTGTCTACATACCGAGCTAAAAAAGGTCTCCTGTACATGTTAAGAAATCCATGCCATCTAATGTGGTTGCAGATCAGTGGGGTAGATATGTGATTGTGACAGGGGCGCTGGAGGGGAGATTAGTGGCGCTGCTAAGTATATATGGTCCCAATTGGGACGATGTGTGATTCACGAAGGTGGTGTTTGGGGCCATCCCCGACTTGATACACACAAACTGATGGGGGGGGAAAAAATCGGAGGACTTGAACTTGGTGCAGGAGCCAAGGTTGGACAGGTCAAGGCCGCGCTCGCTGGTCCCATCGGGGGGGGGGGGGGGGTCAAAGGTGTTGGCTGGGCTAATTATGGAAATGGGAGGGGGGGGGGGAACGACCCTTGGAGGTTTCTGCACCCGAGGGATCAGGAAGTAGTCGTTTTTCTCGGCGGTCCATAAGGTATACTCACAGATCGACTTTTTCGTGGTGGGGAAGGCTTTGCTGGCTGGGGTTAAGGAGTACTCGGCAATTGCAATATCAGATCATGCTCCGCATTGGGTGGATATGGTACTGGAGAAGGGGGTAGTACAGAGGCCGGGGTGGAAATTAGATGTGGGACTGTTGGGGGACAAAATTGAAAAAGAAATTGAGGAATCTGTAGTTTCAACTGTACGGGTGAGGTGTCGAAGGCAGTTGTCTGGGAGGCTCTAAAGGCGGTGGTGAGGTGATCTCAATTAAGGCTAAGGTGAAGAGGTTTGAGCGGCAGAGGGTAATAGATGAAATGCTAGAGGTAGATAGGACTTATGCAAAAGATGGGGACTCACCAAAGTTGGAAAAGAGGAAGGAACTACAAGCGAGCTTTAACCGACTTTAATGCGGTCCTGGATTCGACACCGGACTTGTCGGGCTCGAGGCCGGGGAGGGTGTCAGCAACAGCCAAGGAGCATGGGGGTTCATGAATCACATGGGGGGGGGGGTGGATCCATGGAGATTTGGGAGGCCAAGGGCGAAATAATTTTTGTTTTACTCCCATGTGCACAAGGCGTATTCCCGAATAGATTTCTTGGTGTTGGATACAACGTTGTTGGCAGGGGTGGTGTATATTGAGTATTCGGCGATAGTGATGTTGGACCATGCCCTGCACTGGGTGAGCAAAGGGAGGGCCCAGCGCCCGCAATGGAGGTTGGATGTGGGTCTGCTGATAGAGGAAGAGGTGTGTAAGTGGGTGAGGAATGCCATCCGGGGCGCTGTAGAGATTAATGACACAGGGGGGGTTTTGGCAGGTAAGGTTTGGGAGGCACTGAAGGCAGTGGTCAGGGGGCAGTTTATTTTGATTCGGGCACATAGGGAGAAGGTGGAGCGGGCGGAAATAGAAAGGCTAGTAGAAGAAACCCTGCAGGCTTTGTGAAGGGTAGGTCATGCCTCACAAACCTTATCGAGTTCTTTGAGAAGGTGACTGAACAGGTAGATGAGGGTAGAGCAGTTGATGTGGTGTATATGGATTTCAGCAAAGCGTTTGATAAGGTTCCCCACAGTAGGCTATTGCAGAAAATACGGAGGCTGGGGATTGAGGGTGATTTAGAGATGTGGATCAGAAATTGGCTAGCTGAAAGAAGACAGAGGGTGGTGGTTGATGGGAAATGTTCAGAATGGAGTTCAGTCACAAGTGGAGTACCACAAGGATCTGTTCTGGGGCCGTTGCTGTTTGTCATTTTTATCAATGACCTAGAGGAAGGCGCTGAAGGGTGGGTGAGTAAATTTGCAGACGATACTAAAGTCAGTGGTGTTGTCGATAGTGTGGAAGGAAGTAGCAGGTTACAGAGGGATATAGATAAGCTGCAGAGCTGGGCTGAGAGGTGGCAAATGGAGTTTAATGTAGAGAAGTGTGAGGTGATTCACTTTGGAAGGAATAACAGGAATGTGGAATATTTGGCTAATGGAAAAGTTCTTGAAAGTGTGGATGAGCAGAGGGATCTAGGTGTCCATGTACATAGATCCCTGAAAGTTGCCACCCAGGTTGATAGGGTGGTGAAGAAGGCCTATGGAGTGTTGGCCTTTATTGGTAGAGGGATTGAGTTCCGGAGTCAGGAGGTCATGTTGCAGCTGTACAGAACTCTGGTACGGCCGCATTTGGAGTATTGCGTACAGTTCTGGTCACCGCATTATAGGAAGGATGTGGAGGCTTTGGAGCAGGTGCAGAGGAGATTTACCAGGATGTTGCCTGGTATGGAGGGAAAATCTTATGAGGAAAGGCTGATGGACTCGAGGTTGTTTTCGTTGGAGAGAAGAAGGTTAAGAGGAGACTTAATAGAGGCATACAAAATGATCAAGGGGTTAGATAGGGTGGACAGTGAGAGCCTTCTCCCACGGATGGAAATGGCTGGCACGAGGGGACATAGCTTTAAACTGAGGGGTAATAGATATAGGACAGAGATCAGGGGTAGGTTCTTTACGCAAAGAGTAGTGAGGCTGTGGAATGCCCTACCTGCTACAGTAGTGAACTCGCCAACATTGAGGGCATTTAAAAGTTTATTGGATAAACATATGGATGATAATGGTATAGTGTAGGTTAGATGGCTTTTGTTTCGGTGCAACATCGTGGGCCGAAGGGCCTGTACTGCGCTGTATTGTTCTATGTTCTATGAACAGGAGATATGCAGAGGTCATGGAGGAAGGGCTGCTAAAGGAACGCAAAAGGATAATGACCTGTGATTATCCCTCTCTCCAGTTGCTCCGTTTGGATCTGTAAAGACTTAATTACCTGCAAAGACTTGCATTCAAAGTATTTTCTTACATCTTTGACACTGTCTATATATACGTTTCTGGAACCTATCTCTTCATTCACCGGAGGAAGGAGCAGTGCTCCAAAAGCTAGTGATTAGAAACAAACCTGTTGGACTTTAACCTGGTGTTGTAAGACCTCTTACTGTGCTAAAGGAACGGCAGAGATAGCAAATGGAATTTGGGCTGTTATCTACAGGTAAGGCGGTAGGGTAGTTGAAAAGGGTGGGAGGGGCGGTATAAGAGTATGGGGAGAAAGCGAGCATGATGTTAACGAACCAGTTGAGGAAGCAGAGGCGGCAAGAGAGATTGGGAAAGTGAAGGACACAGGTGGGAATACTGTCCTGGTCCCGGCGGGGGTGAACAGGGTGTTTAGGGACTTTTATAGTAACTTGGATGAGTCGGAACCCCCAGCGAAGAGGGAATGAGATGGTTTCTGGAAGGGTTGGAGATCCCGAAGGTTGATTGAGGAGCTGGTGGAAGGCCTTGGGGCCCAATTGGGCAAGGCCATGGGACCGGACGGGTACCCAATGCAATTTTACAACAAGTTCTTGGGTGTTGGGACCACTGTTGGTAAGGGCCCCCAATAAAGGCAAAGGAGTTGGGAGTACTCATCCCGACGTTGTCACAGGCGTCGATCCCCCTCATTTTAAAGCGAGATAAGGGCCTGTAAAATTGTGGGTCATACAGACCGATCTCCCTGTTAAATGTAGATGCCAAACTACTGGCAAAGATCCTGGACATGAGGATCGAAGACTGCATCCCACGAGTAATACAGGTTCGTTAAGGGGAGGCATTTGGCGAACAACATTTGTTACACAATGTGATTATGATGCCTCCAGAGCAGCGCGAGGTTGAGGTGGTGGTGGCCATGGACGCAGAGAAAGCCTTTGATCGGATAGAGTGGTATGAATTGAATATGGGTAAAAGTGAGGTCTTTGGGCGGCACAGTCGTTAGCACTGGGACTGCGGCACTGAGGACCCGGGTTCGAATCCTGGCCCTGGGTCACAGTCTGTGTGGAGTTTGCACATTCTCGCTGTGTCTGCGTGGGTTTCCACAACACAAAGATGTGCAGGTTAGGTGCATTGGCCATGCTAAATTGCCCCTTATTGGAGAAAAAATAATTGGGTACTCTAAATTTTTAAGAAAAAAAAGACTGAGGTCTTTGCGTTTCAGGCGAGGGGGTAGGTGAGCCGGTTGGGTGAGATGCTGCTCAAGGTGGTGGGAGGGAGCTTTCGGTATTTGGGTATTCAGGTGGCGCAGGAGTGAGAGCAGCTGCATAAGCTGACTCTGGGTCAGTTAGTAGAACAGATGAGGGGGAACTTGGAGGTGGGACGTGCTCCTGTTGTCATTGTAGGGGCAGATACAGACAGTTAAAATAACGGTCCTCATGAGGTTATTAATGGTTTTTCAGAGCCTCCCAATTTTTATTCCCAAGGCGTTCTTTAAAAAAGTGAATGTAGTGATCTCGGGATTTGTTTGGGCGGGTAAAACCCCGCGGGTGAAGAAGGTGCTGCTGGAGCGGGGCGTGGAGGCTGACTCTTCCGAATTTTATCAATTACTATTGGGCAGCAAATATTGCGATGGTCAGGAAGTGGGTAGTGGGGGAGGGGTCAGTTTGGGAACAGGTGGAAGCAGCCTCATGTAGGGGCACTGTTAACGGCACCTCTACCGTTCTCGCCGGCCAGGTACTCCACAAGCACGGTCGCAGTGGCAGTCCGGAGGGTGTGGGGACAGTGGAGGCAGCACATGAGGTTAGAGGGGGCGCCGGTTTGGTCACCGATTTGTGAGAATCACCGGTCGCTCCAGGGGGGCTGGATGGGTGGTTTCGGAGGTGGCACTGGGCAGGGATCGAGAGATTTGGAGATCTGTTTATTGATGAGAGTTTCCCAAGCTTGGAGGAGGAGTTTGAGTTGCCAGGTGGGAATGGGTTCCAGTATTTACAAGTGAGGAATTTTGTGCGAAGGTAGGTTTCGACCTTCCCACATCTGCCATTACAGGATATGGTGGTGCCGAGGACAGAGTAGGAGAGCGGAAGGTCTCAGAGATCTATCAGGAACTGATGGAGTGGGAGGGTGTCCCAATAAGAGAGGTGAAGAGATGGTGGTAAGAGCAGCTGGGTGGCGCCGGATTATGGGAGGAAACCCTGAGGCAAGTCAATGCATCCTCGTCGTGTACCAGGCTCAGCCTGATACAATTTAAGGTGGTCCACAGGGCACATATTACTGTGGCTTGACTGAGCAGGATCTTTTGAGGGGGTGGAGGATAGATGTGGGCGCTGTACAGGGTAGTCCTGCAAACCATGTCCATATGTTTTGGGCATGTCTGAGGCGGAGGGGTTTTTGGCAGGGGTTTGCTGACGTCATGTCAGAGGTATTAAAAGTGAGGGTGGTACCGAGAGTTTGGAGTCTTTTCGGGCTACAAACTCAACCTTGGCAAAAAGCAAGGTCTTCCCGGTGAACCCGCAAGGGGGAGGGGCATAGCTGGATGGAATGCCGTTTAAACAGGCCTGACAAATTCCGCTACCTGGGGATAGAAATCGCTCATGAATAGACAGGCATCCACAAAATGGAACCTGACCAGTCTGATGGAAGTTCAAAAGCCCTAGAGAGATGGGACACACTCCCACTCTCCCTGTCAGGGAAAGTGCAGACAATCAAGATGAACGTACTGCTCATGTTCCTCTTCTTGTTCAGATCCATTCTGATCTACATCCCCAAGGCCTGGGGGGCTTAGCCCTCCCAAACCTGCAATATTATCACTTGGTGGCAACTGTGGAAAGGGTAAAGGGGTGGATAAAAGAGGCAGAAGCTGAGTGGGTGCTTATGGCGGAGGGCCCCTGCAGGGGGAACTCCCTCGGGGCCCTGGCCACGGCCGCACTCCCATCCCCACCGAACAAACACTCAACAAGCCCAGTGGTAATAGCAACACTCCGGTCGTGGAACCAACTGCAACAGCACTTCGGGCTAACCAAAATGTCTGTTAAGGCCCCCATCTGCAATAACCACAGGTTCACACCCGTGACAATGGACGCCCCCGGAGAATCCTGGCGATCGCCTCAGCAGCACCACCCAAAGCTGCAGAGTAGCGGTCTGACTTGTCGGAATTTCTCCAGATGGAGAAAATCAAGTTTGCCATCCGGGGGTCGGAAGAAGGCTTCCAGAAGACATGGGAGCCAGTCACTCAGTTGTTCCAAGACCTGTTTGCAGCTAACAGCCAGTAAACCAAAGGGAGCTGAAAACACTCCAACAGAGGGCAATGAAAGGGGTACAAACAAAGAACAAAGAAATGTACAGCACAGGAACAGGCCCTTCGGCCCTCCAAGCCCGTGCCGACCATACTGCCCGACTAAACTACAATCTTCTACACTTCCTGGGTCCGTATCCTTCTATTCCCATCCTATTCATATATTTGTCAAGATGCCCCTTAAATGTCCCTATCGTCCCTGCTTCCACTACCTCCTCCGGTAGTGAGTTCCATGCACCCACTACCCTCTGCGTAAAAAACTTGCCTCGTACATCTACTCTAAACCTTGCCCCTCTCACCTTAAACCTATGCCCCCTAGTAATTGACCCCTCTACCCTGGGGAAAAGCCTCTGACTATCCACTCTGTCTATGCCCCTCATAATTTTGTATACCTCTATCAGGTTGCCCCTCAACCTCCTTCGTTCCAGTGAGAACAAACCGAGTTTATTCAATCGCTCCTCATAGCTTATGCCCTCCATACCAGGCAACATTCTGGTAAATCTCTTCTGCACCCTCTCTAAAGCCTCCACATCCTTCTGGTAGTGTGGCGACCAGAATTGAACACTATACTCCAAGTGTGGCCTAACTAAGGTTCTATACAGCTGCAACATGACTTGCCAATTCTTATACTCAATGCCCCGGCCAATGAAGGCAAGCATGCCGTATGCCTTCTTGACTACCTTCTCCACCTGTGTTGCCCCTTTCAATGACCTGTGGACCTGTACTCCTAGATCTCTTTGACTTTCAATACTCTTGAGGGTTCTACCATTCACTGTATATTCCCTACCTGCATTAGCCCTTCCAAAATGCATTACCTCACATTTGTCCGGATTAAACTCCATCTGCCATCTCTCCGCCCAAGTCTCCAGACAATCTAAATCCTGCTGTATCCTCAGACAGTCCTCATCGCTATCCGCAATTCCACCAACCTTTGTGTCGTCTGCAAACTTACTAATCAGACCAGTTACATTTTCCTCCAAATCATTTATATATACTACAAAGGGCAAAGGTCCCAGCACTGATCCCTGTGGAACACCACTGGTCACAGCCCTCCAATTAGAAAAGCATCCCTCCATTGCTACCCTCTGCCTTCTATGGCCTAGCCAGTTCTGTATCCACCTTGCCAGTTCACCCCTGATCCCGTGTGACTTCACCTTTTGTACTAGTCTACCATGAGGGACCTTGTCAAAGGCCTTACTGAAGTCCATATAGACAACATCTACTGCCCTACCTGCATCAATCATCTTAGTGACCTCCTCGAAAAACTCTATCAAGTTAGTGAGACACGACCTCCCCTTCACAAAACCGTGCTGCCTCTCACTAATACGTCCATTTGCTTCCAAATGGGAGTAGATCCTGTCTCGAAGAATTCTCTCCAGTAATTTCCCTACCACTGAAGTAAGGCTCACCGGCCTGTAGTTCCCTGGATTATCCTTGCTACCCTTCTTAAACAGAGGAACAACATTGGCTATTCTCCAGTCCTCCGGGACATCCCCTGAAGACAGCGAGGATCCAAAGATTTCTGTCAAGGCCTCAGCAATTTCCTCTCCAGCCTCCTTCAGTATTCTGGGGTAGATCCCATCAGGCCCTGGGGACTTATCTACCTTAATATTTTTTAAGACACCCAACACCTCGTCTTTTTGGATCACAATGTGACCCAGGCTATCTACACCCCCTTCTCCAGACTCAACATCTACCAATTCCTTCTCTTTGGTGAATACTGATGCAAAGTATTCATTTAGTACCTCGCCCATTTCCTCTGGCTCCACACATAGATTCCCTTGCCTATCCTTCAGTGGGCCAACCCTTTCCCTGGCTACCCTCTTGCTTTTTATGTACGTGTAAAAAGCCTTGGGATTTTCCTTAACCCTATTTGCCAATGACTTTTCATGACCCCTTCTAGCCCTCCTGACTCCTTGCTTAAGTTCCTTCCTACTTTCCTTATATGCCACACAGGCTTCGTCTGTTCCCAGCCTTTTAGCCCTGACAAATGCCTCCTTTTTCTTTTTGACGAGGCCTACAATATCACTCGTCATCCAAGGTTCCCGAAAATTGCCGTATTTATCTTTCTTCCTCACAGGAACATGCCTGTCCTGTATTCCTTTCAACTGACACTTGAAAGCCTCCCACATGTCAGATGTTGATTTGCCCTCAAACATCCGCCCCCAATCTATGTTCTTCAGTTCCCGCCTAATATTGTCATAATTAGCCTTCCCCCAATTTAGCACATTCATCCTCGGACCACTCTTATCCTTGTCCACCAGTACTTTAAAACTTACTGAATTGTGGTCACTGTTACCGAAATGCTCCCCTACTGAAACATCTACCACCTGGCCGGGCTCATTCCCCAATACCAGGTCCAGTACTGCCCCTTCCCTAGTTGGACTGTTTACATATTGTTTTAAGAAGCCCTCCTGGATGCTCCTTACAAACTCCGCCCCGTCTAAGCCCCTGGCACTAAGTGAGTCCCAGTCAATATTGGGGAAGTTGAAGTCTCCCATCACCACAACCCTGTTGTTTTTACTCTTTTCCAAAATCTGTCTACCTATCTGCTCCTCTATCTCCCGCTGGCTGTTGGGAGGCCTGTAGTATACCCCCAACATTGTGACTGCACCCTTCTTATTCCTGATCTCTACCCATATAGCCTCACTGCCCTCTGAGGTGTCCTCTCGCAGTATAGCGGTGATATTCTCCCGAACAAGTAGCGCAACTCCGCCTCCCCTTTTACATCCCCCTCTATCCCGCCTGAAACATCTAAATCCTGGAACGTTTAGCTGCCAATCCTGCCCTTCCCTCAACCAGGTCTCTGTAATGGCAATAACATCATAGTTCCAAGTAGTAATCCAAGCTCTAAGTTCATCTGCCTTACCCGTAATGCTCCTTGCATTAAAACATATGCACTTCAGGCCACCAGACCCGCTGTGTTCAGCAACTTTTCCCCGTCTGCTCTGCCTCAGAGCCACACTGTCCCTATTCCCTAGTTCTCCCTCAATGCTCTCACCTTCTGACCTATTGCTCCCGTACCCACCCCCCTGCCATACTAGTTTAAACCCTCCCGTGTGACACTAGCAAACCTCGCGGCCAGGATATTTATGCCTCTCCGGTTTAGATGCAACCCGTCCATCTTATACAGGTCACACCTGCCCCGGAAGAGCTCCCAGTGGTCCAGAAAACGGAAACCCTCCCTCCTACACCAGCTGTTTAGCCACGTGTTTATCTGCTCTATCTTCCTATTTCTAGCCTCACTGGCACGTGGCACAGGGAGTAATCCCGAGATTACAACCCTCGAGGTCCTGTCTTTTAACTTTCTGCCTAGCTCCCTGAACTCCTGCTGCAGGACCTCATGCCCCTTCCTGCCTATGTCGTTAGTACCAATATGTACAACGACCTCTGCCTGTTTGCCCTCCCCTTCAGGATTCCCTCTACCCGTTCGGAGACATCCTGGACCCTGGCACCAGGGAGGCAACATACCATCCTGGAGTCTCTTTCACGTCCACAGAAGCGCCTATCTGTGCCCCTGACTATAGAGTCCCCTATTACTATTACTCTTCTGCGCTTTGACCCTCCCTTCTGAACATCAGAGCCAGCCGTGGTGCCACTGCTCTGGCTGCTGCTGTTGTAGGGGGGGAAACAATGAAACATAGAACCCAACTACCAACAACAAAATACACGGTGTCATGCCAACCACACGAGCAGAATACAGGAGCTAAAAAGAGGAAAGAGAGCATGCCAGACGGCTAGAAGGGGAGGGGGGAACCGAGTCAGGAATAAACACCCACTGGAGAACGTAAAACCAAGAAGCCGCAACTGATGTAAATAGCTAAAAACAACAGATGTATATACAATGTTTCCGTTTTGTTTGATTATGGTTTTATTTTTTATTATTATAACACTCCTCTTATTTTTCAATGTATGTTCACAATTGCCTTTGCTTGTATCGCTTAAAAAAATCATTCCTGCACAAGATAAGAGTGCATAGCTCTGCTGGTGATATATTATCATGGAAAGAAGATTGGCAACAAACAAGGAGTCAAAATAAATGGGTCACTTTCAGGTTGGCAAACTAACCAGTGGAGTGCCACAGGGTTCAGTGTCAAGGCCTCAACTATTTACAATCTTTATTAATGACTTGGAAGAAGGAACCAACCGTAATGTGGTCAATTAGCTGATAACTTGCTTTCCTATCTATCTTTGCATTATGAGGAGGATTCAAAGTCTGCAATGAGAGAAAGACAGATTACATGAATGGACAAAAAATTAGGTGTATAATATGGGAAAATGTGAGGCTGTCCACTTCGACAGAAAAAATAGAAAAGCAGATTATTATTTAAAGGGGGAGAGATTGCAAAATGCTGCAATGCAGAGGGATCTGGATGTCATTGTAAATTAATTACATATACAGGTACACCAAGTAATTGAGGAAAATAGAATATTGGTCTTCATTGCAAAAGGGATGCAATACAAAAGTAGGGAAGTCTTGCTACAACTGTGAGGCGTACTAGAGTACTGTGCAGTTTTGGTCTCTTTACTTGGCTGCTTTGGAAGCAGTTCAGAGAAGGTTCATGGGCTGACTCTTGGGATAGGCAAGTTGTCTTGAGGAACGGTTATAGCTTAGAAGAATGGAGGGGTGAAAAATTTTGAGGGGGACTTGACAGGGTAGATACGGAGAGAATGTTTCCTCTTGTGGAGAATCTAGCAATATAGGACAGTTTAAAAATAAGGCATTTTCTTCCAAAGGAGAGCAGTGGAGGCCAAGTCATTGAATTTATTCAGGGCTGAGTTAGATTTTTGATTGACAATAGAGTTCAGGGTTGGGGGGGGGGGGGGGGCAGGATAACGGAATTGAGGCCACACTCAGATCAGCCATTATATTATTTAATGGCAGAGCAGGCTCAATGTCCAAATAATACCTGTTCCCAATTGTTATTTAAAGAGAATAAAATTAATTGATGGTGAAAATTCAATCAGAGGAAGCAGTGGCATAGTAGTATTGTTACTTGACTAGTAATCCAGAGTCCGAGGGCAACGCTCTGGGGACCCAGCTTCAAATCCCACCATAGTGGATGGTGAAATTGGAATTGAATTAACGATCTAATGATGACCATGAAAACATCGTAAATTGTTGTAAAAACCCATCTGGTTCACCAACGTCCTTTAGGGAAGGAAATTTGCCATCCTTACCTAGTATGGCCTACATGTGATTTCAGATCCACAACAATGTGGTGGATTCTTAAATGGACGCGAGGGATGGGCAATAAATTCTGGTCCAGCCACCATGAAAAAAAAATTACAATTTATCCATACAAGTAGAGAGTTCAGAATTTTAATTAGTAAGAATTAACTGTCATTTAAATACAATTGGCAATTAACTCACCCTACCTTTTGGTTAGGTTTCTAAGTATCATTCTGCAAATATTAATAGAAGCAAAAATGTCAGTAAGATGAGAAGCACATCGATCAGATGATTGGAAATCTGCAGGCCATGCCATTTAAAAACAACTTCCAACCTGTCAGCTAAAGATGAACAAGTACCAGAGTAACAGTAGGATGTTTTGAAAATGGATTTTGCCACAATTTGACATGCAAACAAAATGGTCAAAAGATGTATTTCAAAGTTTTATAATTTGGAAGACAGTGAAGCAGTAGAATTGATTTTGAAATGCGAGTGCAAAGAACACACTGATGATGGTTGGAATGCTTTCTCCTGTGCCATACTGTCAGAAAAATACCGTTGGACAATACTATATGTGGCACTAAAAGCAAAATACTGTGTATTCTGGAAATTTGAAGTAAAACAGAAGATGTTGGGAAAACTCAGCAGGTCTGGCAGCATCTGCGGAGAGAGAAACAGAGTTAACGTTTCGCGTTGTATGATTCTTCTTCAGATGCTACCATACCTGGAGTATTTCCACCATTTTCTGTTTTTAGCACGATATATGGCATGTGTTTGGTTAAGAGAATATGAGCTCCTGATCTCTCCGCATGATTAACGTTTAAATTTAGTCAGGTTTCCATTTTAAAATCCTCAAAAGGACATAAAATAATTTGAGGGGCTGTTGTCCTGAAAGTGTTCACTTAGTAATTTTTGACATCATCCATGTTTCCTTTGTTTAATTACCTTTGGAAAGCAATTTTCGAAATTTTTGAGTGGTAGCTAGCTGCTGCTCAGTATCATCAGAGAAAAGCATCTGTACCATTTCCCTTGAGATCACACTCTCCTGAATTGAAAATACAATTTTTAAAAATACAAATAGCACAATTTCTTTTGTAACAACAATTCATAAATGTTTAAAAGGAAAGCAATTATTATGATACAAAAGCAAAATACGGCAGATTTTGAAAGGCTGAAATAAAAACAGAAAATGTTGGCATGATTCAGCAGACTTGGCAACACCTGTGGAGAAAAACTGGTTAACATTTCAAGCCTGTATGGCTCTTCTTCAGGGTTAAAGAGTGGGAGAAATGTGACGGATTATATACTGTATTAGAAGTGGAGCAGCTGGCACAGAGACAGTCAGTGATAGGAGAGAGCTCAGAGAGAGTTTGCAACGAAGGTGTCTCGGGCACAAAACAGAGGTAGCGATAATGGCAGTGTCAAGGGCTACAGAAGGTGCTGATAGTGGCATAAAGATAAGATTGCAGAATTTTGTTAAGGGGAGAACAAGTGTGCTCAGCAAAAAAAAAAGCTAAAGAAGTGACAGATGACCCAGTGGGGGCGATAGAGGGGGTCTTTGCATTCGGACAAAAACTCTTTGGGATAAAAAAAAGGGGTTAAGATGGAGGAGAAAGGTCACAGTTCAAGTTGTTGAACTCAGTGTTGAATCCCAAGAGCTGTAATGTGCTTAATCAGGAGGTGCTATGCTTCTCCTCCAGTTTGTGTTGAGCTTCACTGGAATATTGTAGCAGGTCAAGAGCAGACATGAGACACGGCAAGAGAGCAAAATGCTGATTTGAAATGGAAAATGACAGGAAGTTTGGGTCATGCTTGCAGAGTGAAGGTGTTATGCAAAGCGGCCACCTCGTCTGCATTTAGTCTCCCCAATGTAGAGGAGACCGCATTGGGAGAAGTGCATACAGTAGTCCAAATTGAAGGAGATGCCAAGTGAAATGCTGCTTCATCTAAAAGGAGTGTTGAGGAGGGAAAGGGGCAGGGTGTGATGAGCAGATGAAGTATTTAATGGTGGCATCATGCCAGAGTTGGTGGAAACGACAGAGGGTGATCCTTTGAATCCTGAGGCTGCTGGGGTGGAAATTGAGGACGAGGGAGAGAATTGAAGAGAGAGGGCAGAGATGCAAGTTAGAAGAGACATTAGAGGATAGCATCATTGGAACAAATGTGACGGAGGTGGACAAACTGGGAGAATGGGGCAGAGCCTTTACAGGAAGCGGGGTGTAAGGAGTCGTAATCAAGGTAGCTGTGGGAATTGGTGGACTTGTAATGAATATTGGTGGTCATTATATCACCATAAATAGCCATGATGTGGCGATGCCGGCGTCACCTGAGGAAGGAGCAGCGCTCCGAAAGCTAGTGACATCAAAACAAACCTGTTGGACTTTAACCTGGTGTTGTAAGACTTCTTACTGTGCTCACCATAAATAGAGACAGAGAGGTCAAGAAAAGGAAGGGAAGTGTTAGAGATGGATTTTGCAAAGGTGAGGGAGGGAAACTGGAAGTAAAATTGTTAAATCTTTCCAGGTCCAGATGAGAGCATGAAGCAGCACCAAAAGTCATCGATGTAATGGAAAAGGAGTTGTGAGAGTGGGCCAGAGTAGACCTCCGCAGTCAAAGGATTATCCTACTCCATTTCCACCAACTCCAGCATGAATCCACCATGAGACACATCTTTCCCTCAACCTGCCTGCCAACATTCTGCAGGGACCTCCATCACCGCTGACTCTTCATTCCCTACCCATGGGTCCTTCTCTGGCAATCACAGATAGTGTAACATCTGCACCGTTACCTCCCCCTTCCTCACTGTTCCAGACTCCAAACACTCCTTTCAGGTGGAGCAACATTTCATTTACACCGCCTTCAATTTGGTCTACTACATTCACTGCTCCCAATGCAATCTCCTCTATGTTGGGAAGACTAAATGCAGACTGGAGAACCCCTTTGCAGAACATTTTTATTCAGTTCGCAAGCATGACTCCAACCTTCCTGTCGCTTGCCATTTCAATGCAGAATCTTGTTCTCATGCCCACAAGTCAGTCCTTGGCCTGCTGAAATGCTCCAGTGTAGCCCAAAGCAGACAGGAGAAGCACTTCACCTTTCGATTAGGTATGTGACAGTCCTCATGACTCATTGAGTTTATCAATTTTAGACTGTGACCGTTCTCCTCCATCTTAACCCTCTTTATTCAAAACATTTTTGTCCCAACACAAAATCACTGGACCAGTCACTAGTTTATTAACTTTTCTTTTCACTGAGCACTGACTTTATTCTCCCATTAACAATATTCTGCAATCTTATCTTTATGCCACTAATAGCATCTTCTATAGCCTTTCACGCGGTTATTAATGCTTCCTGCCATGTGCCCTTAACATCTTTGTTGCAATCTCTCCTACCTCCCATTATTACTGACCTTTTTTTCTGCCCCACCTCCTCTTATGCAGTATCCAATCCATCATCTTTCGCCCTCTTCAGCTCTGAAAAAGTCATACAGACTCAAAATGTTAACTCTACTTCTCTCTTCACAGATCTTGTCAGTCCTGCTGAGGTTTTCCAGTATTTTCTGTTTTTATTTCAGATTTCCAGCATCCTCAGTATTTTCCTTTTAAATCTGGATCTGCACCCAGCTTGGCATTGCAAAAGCACACAATACAGAAACTCTAGAGAACACAGTTTCATCAACAAACAGGATACTTGAATTATGAATACGCTTCACTGATTTATTTTGACTCAACTGCATCAGTTTAGAAGAAATAAAGCAGAAAATGAAACATTTGCAACTAAATAATACAATGTTTTAACATTATCTGCTAATAGTCATGCATTCAACCACAATTACCACCATTTCTTGTCAGCCACTGTACATCTATCTATTTTATAGAATAAATTACATTATATAACTCTTCTAAGCTTATACCCAAGTTGTACTTTTTAAGTCAGTGTTTTATAGATTTCTGAAATTTTTTTAACTGCCTTTAAGATTAGGGCAATACTGCCCATGTCATGTTGCTTTAAAATGATAGTGGTCATTAGTGATTTTTTTTGTAGAAATAAGTACCTTGATGGGCAGTTTAGAAGATATGATGAGACAGAGTGGTGTAAACTAGGTTAATACATAGGACACACAAATTAATGCCAGCCCAACAGCTTTTACAGTCATTTGTTCTTGTCCTAGTATACAATGGAGGCTATAAAGTGACATAGATAGGTCTTTCTCAAGGAGGTAGGTGCTACCCAGGACATGGCAAAAGACGAGGAAACTCTAGAAGGATTCAAAATTGTTGAATAGACAAATTACCAGGATCAGGTGAGATGCATCCAAGGAAGTGAGAATGGAAATTGCAGGGGCGATAGCCATAATCTTCCAATCTTCTCTAAACTCAGCGGAGGTACTGGAGAATTGCAAATCTTAGGGTTGTAAGGATAGCCCCAGCAAATACAGGTCAGTCAGTTTAACAGTGGTGGGAAAGGTTCCAGAAACAACTATTCAGGATAGAATTAGTTGTCACATGGAAGAATGTTGGTTAATTAGGAAGATCCAGCATGGGTTTCAAAAGGGGAAATATTGTTTAACTAACTTTTGAGATAACAGAACTGGAGAGTTCAGAACAGATTTTCAAGAATGGTTCCAGGGATGAGAAATGTCAGTTATGAGGATAGACTGGAGGGGTTGGGACTGTTCTTCTTGGAGAGAAGATTCGATAGAGATGTTAAAAATCATAAGGGGCTGGACATAAGAATACGTAGGAAAAAATTGTTCCCACTTGTAAAAGGTCAAGAACGAGAGGGCACAGATTTAAAGTGATTTGCAAAAGAAGCAAATGTGATGTGAGAAAATAATTTTTCTCACAACGGGTGGTTCTAGGTTTGGAATGCAGTGCCTGTAAGTGTGGTGGAGGCAGGTTCAAGGTATACGAGGTATTCAAGAGGGCATTAGATATTTGAATAGAAATAATGTGCAGGGGAGTGGCACTAAACCATGATGCTCATTTGGACAGCTGGTGCAGATATGATGGGCCACATGGCCTCCCTTCAGCACCATGACAATTCTGTGATTCACAACAGTCAAAGATCTAGGAAAGGAGTATAATGTGGGCAAATATGAAATTGCCCGTTTTGGCAGGAAGAGTAAAAAAGCATGTTATCTAAATAATGAGGGATTGCAGAGCTCAGAGTCAGAGGGATTCAGGTGTCCTAATGCATGAGTCACAGAAGGCTAGTAGGTCATGCTTCAGTTGGTGATACCACATAATAATAATAATAATAATCTTTATTATTGTCAAATAGGCTTATATTAACAGTGCAATGAGGTTACTGTGATTACCCACTCACATTTACATAAAAGAACCAGACCATGCTATGAATATGTAACACATTTCCAGACACAGGTAATCAACTTTGCAGCAGGACAAAGGACAGACAAAGAAGCCATCAGGCTCAAAATGGCTGGTCAGACAAGGGTGTTTTAGAGGACAAATGATCTTGATTGAATCATCCGGATGAACAGGAATACTGTTTAGTCCCATTAACGCTTTTGGGTCTGGATGGGACAATGGAACTCAGGCCAGTTGTGGGCGCATACCTATGACTCAATGCAAGCAGACCGATATAAAAGGAACATCGGAACAGATCTTTAGCAATAATCTGAGAGTCCCCCAGGCACAACCATCACAAGAAGGGGGGGGAATCCTAGGTTTCAAAGCTGAAAGAAGATATCCACATTGAGCAATCGCAGCCTGGTCAGCCTCTTTCATTAAGTGTGGGTAATACCTAGAGCTCAGCTGAGAGTCCAAGTCATACTTTGTGCGAGAGTGTTGCGGATAAAATTTTGTTAAACTGTGAACCTGTTTTGTGCTTTGTTCATCTCACAAGTAAGAGCACCTGGGTAAAACCGGTCGAAGTGTCTGAGATTTTACAGACAACACTAGGCTTGTATCCACTGGAGTTTAGAAGACTAAGTGGTGACTTGATTGAAACCAAGATCCTGAGATTTCTTGGGCTGTGGAGGGGATGTTTCCCCTTGTGCAAGAATTTAGAACTTGGGGCCTCGATTTAAAAATAAGTGGTTGTTCATTTAAGATAGAGATGAGAATTTTTTCTCTGGTAGCGAATCTTTGGAACACTTTCTCAAAAGACAGTGCGAGCAAAGTCTTTGAATATTCTCAAGATATAGCTAGAGAGATTCTTGATTAATAAGGGGGTGAAACGTTATGGGGGTAGGTAGGAATATGGAGTGGAGGTTACAATCCGATCAGCCATGATCTTATTGAATGTTGCAGCATACTCGAGGGGCTAAGTGGCCTACTCCTGCTCCTGACTCGTATGACTCCTGCTCCTGACTCGTATGACTCCTGCTCCTGACTCGTATGTTTGTGTTTATTGAATTCAATTTCACAACTTGCCATATGAACTCAAGCAACATGTTAGTTCAGTACCATAACATTAATATGAAGATTTGATTAATTAACATGCAGTGATTATCCATCATATATGGTTCCTACCCCTGCTGCAGTTGAGTTGACATACGAGTCCATGAGAGGGCTTTCAAATATGGCCAACTCTTCATTGATAAGCTCCACATTTCTCCTTTTAAACAGCTGGAAAAAAAAAAGTAATATTTTGCGTCAAATTTCAGAGCTTTCTTATAATGCACACTTCCGAAAAAGAATCACTTTATTAAGGATCAGCAAAACATTGTTGACTTTTTAAATAACTTGGATCTGTTTTGTTATCCAAAAATGTGAGGTGGTTGGCAAAAGGATGGGATCATTTTTCCAATAAAGATGGTGTCATAGTTTTAGGGAGGAACTCAAGGATGTCTCAATTTCACATGCAAGGTCAAGTTTATTTTGTAAATAAATTTTAGGCAATAACAATAACCTCTTTAAAATTGGCAATGATAAGTTTTTAAAAAGTGTTTCTACTCTGGGCGGCACGGTGGCGCAAGTGGTTAGCACTGCTGCCTCACGGTGCCAAGGACCCAGGCTTGATCCCGGCCCAGGTCACTGTCCGTGTGGCGTTTGCAGATTCTCTCCGTGCCTGTGTGGGTCTCACCCGCACAACCCAAAGATGTGCAGGCTAGGTGGATTGGCCACGCTAAAATTGCCCCTTAATTAATTAAAAAATTTTAGTGATCAATATCAAATTTTCAACCATGACCTCCTGGGTTTATTGTAATTAATCTACACCATGCCAAATCACATTTTAGGATATCCTAAAGTACTTCACAACCAAGTGATTTCAAAAGGAATCAATCACTGTTAAGTATGCAGTTTGCACATTCTTCAAGCTTTTTTTTTTTTAAGTGGAGAGGGGGAAACAAAGCTAGCTAGAATCATAGAATCCCTACAGTGCAGAAGGAGGCCATTCGGCCCATTGACTCAACTCTGCACTACTTCGGCCCACTGCCCCACAACAGTCCAAATTAGCGTTCTGTATTGCACCATCAACTCAAGCTTGATCCCATTGAAAAATTGATCAGGGTTCAAGTTATCAGTAGTGCTCATGCTCAAATTGGTTTGTGCTACATCTGGACTATTTGAAAATGAAATGCCCGAACCAAGCTTGTCCAGCACTTGGGACATGGGCGCGTTACCCACCTGTCTGGGTGGGCACACTTGTGCATATGATAATTAACAAATAAGGAATAAAGACGCCCGCCTGCCCCGCACACGGGTTCCTCACACAACACCTATCAGCAGCAATTGTAGGTGAGAAATAGGCCGCGATTGGAGGAGCAGTCTCCTGCAGAAATCTTCAAATTTCCCAAGCCATTTTTCCAGTATTTTCAAAAACAAAATCACTTAGGGGCAATCAGTTGGACAAGCTCGACCTAAACTAAGCCATGTGACAGACCTGTTGTTCTCGCTTTTGTTTCCTTAGCTGAATTCCTTCTTCCTCCCTTCTCCTACGCATTTCCTCAGGATTTAATGCTTTGTTCTTGTAACGATTCATTCTGTAGTTTTCTTTTGCTGGACTAGCCGTGGTTTCTATGGAAAAATGTTAACGTTTAAACAGTGAAATCCATCACAACACTGTTGTGCTCCCAATTTTCCAGTGGCAAATTCACACCACTATTTTATGAAAAAAGATTAAAATACATTATCGTGAACAGAGACAATTGAACAACATTGTTGTTACATTCTACCTTTAACATGGTAAAACATCCCAAAGTGCTACACAGGGACAATATCAAACATCATTTGATATTGTCAGACAAGGAGAGATTAGGTTGGATTTCCCAAAGTTTGGTCAAGGAGGTTAACTTTAAAGGAGCATTGTTAAAGAGGAACACCATCTTAGCAAACCACTGCTCCATCTCCAAACTTGTTTTTTTTAAATCCCCAAGGTCTTGAACACATCACCTCCCAAATGCAAGCCTATATCTTTTCCATAACTGTTTGAGCCCCAGTTAAGGTTTCTTCCCCTGCCACAGCAATGAAATGGCCCTTTTCAAACTTTTGCACAGCCAGTGGATTTCACTGTAGCAACAGGAAAGGCAAAATGAATGAAGTATTCTTTCTTGAGTTAATGCAAAAGGTACTGCAGGAAAAGGATGGATTTCATGTGACATTTCAGTGAACATAATTCATAGATAGAATACAGGTAATAAAACAAATCAGCCGACAAAGTATTGTAATTTAAATTCAATGGTTCAGACTTCAGTATAAAATAATGTAATGTTGCTTGGGAGGGGAGGTGCAGAGAGAAAGTGAAATAAAATTGCGAGAGAATAAATGAAATCCCATTTTCCAGCAGTCAAGAAAATGAAAGATTGATCTGATAGAGGTTTTCAATAAAGGATGTTAAAAGTAGTGATATTAGTCTCAAACGAGTAAAATCAATGCGGCCTGCTTTAACAAATCCAAACAAGAATTTTGACAGAGTCATCCAGACTCTTTCGCTCTGCAGAGATGCTGCCAGACCTGCTGCGATAGTCCAGTATTTTCTGGTTTTGGTTCAGATTCCAGCATCCGCAGTATCAAACTTTTATCAAACAAGAATTAATGTGGAAGCTAGAAAACAAAACTTTGCACAGCAGAGAGAATTTGACATTTTCTCCTGTTGAAAGAGTGTCAGTATTTGTTAAAAATTCCTTCAACGGAATCAACGGTATTGGGAGTGAAGTGTGTGGAAATAAATAAAGTACCCACTGCATTAAAAAATGCATATTAATTATAACATATAGAAGAGTCCTTAATCCAATCAGTAAAATGTTGCAAACAAGAACGCAGTAGTCAAGATTTGATTTTGATTCAGATCTTCAAAATTCATTCAAATGTCAATATATAACAGACATTCAATTTGCTTGGATGTGCCCTGCACCATGCCAATGATGATAAGTAGTTAACCAAATGCTGAATCCCATTTTACACAGCAAAATATATTGACTGAATCACAGTTAACAAAGTTGATTTATGCACCGTTCTAGCCACTGTTACATAAATAATAGCTTAAAGTCACTGAGCAAGTCCTGCTTAATATCATGTTAAAATTGACATGGGAGTTTTAGAGGTTCTGTCCCCCCGTGTATTCTGACCTGATACTTGACAGTACAGATTGTCGAATATCAGAACACAAAAAACCTAAGAAATAAGAGGAATAGGCCTTTTGACCCCTTACGCATGCCTGCTCTGCCGTTCAGCAAGATCATGGCTGATCTGACTGTGGCCTTAACTCCCAACTTTCCTGCCTGCCCCCCACCACCCACAACCCCCAACTCCCCTGTAGATCAAAGATCAGTCTAATTTAGCTTTACTTGTGCTCAATACCCCAGCCTCCACCAATCTGGGTAGAAAACTCCAAAGGCTAACAGCCCTCAAGAGTGGGAGGCTGCTTATTTTTAAACTGTGTTCCCTAGTAATAGAATTTCCCATGAGGTGAAACATACTCTCAACGTCTACCCTGGAAAGCCCCTTAGAATCTGCAAGTGTCAATAAGATTACCTCTCATTCTTCTAAACTTCAATGAGCCTTTAATCCCAGGACTCAAGCAAATATCCCCATAACCCTGTAACCCCACCGAACCATTAGACACTATGGGGCAATTTAGCATTGCTAATACATCTAACCTGCACATCTCTAGACAATGGGAGGAAATCGGAGCACCCGTAAGAAACCCACGCAGACGCGGGAAGAAAGTGCATACTCCGCACAGTCACCCAAGGTCAGCATTGAACCTGGGTCCCTGGCGCTGTAAGGCAGCAGTGCTAACCACCGTGCCATGCTCATTCTCTCTGATGTGTTGATGGTACCTCTCCAGGACTGGAGGTGGCGTCTGCATGTAATCCACGTTTGAGCCGAGTGTTGGAAGGACAACCACCTTGTACACAAAGTTCATGGCATCAGCATGGATGTTGCGATTGTTAAAGGCCCTCCCTCTTCTTTAGGCCTCCGAAGGAGGCGCTGGTGGATTGGATACGATGTTGGATCTCCGCATCGATGTCAGCCTTAGACGTGAGTTGGTTCCCCAAGCACGGCTTGGAGATTCTCTTCTGCGAGTAGAGCTGGCAATGTCATTACCCTACTGAAATTCCATGAGCGATGATGTTGGTGTAATTTTCATTTCTGGATTTAACCAGTTGAAGTCAAAAAGATTTGCCGTCCATCCTGTAGATAATGTCCACGCCACTGCAAAGCTTGCTCTTGACAAGGTGTAGGATAGTGGCGATGGAGATGGAGTCTGGGCTTCAGTCTTGATCTCAAACGGTCTTGGACTTTTTTCCCCCCAATCAGTGAGGACTGCCGCCGACATCTTGTTGCGTAAGAATTGTAGCACGTTGCTAAATATCTCTGGGCAGCCAGCCTTTGACAGGGTCTTCCATAGCACTTCCCGATTGACTGAGTCAAAAGCCTGGTTAGATCGGTGCAGGCCATGTACAGTGGTTGATGTTGTTCCTGGCACTTCTCAAAGTTGTCGAGCAATGAAAGTCCTGTCTACTGTTCCACAGTTTTGTCGGAAGCCACACTGGCTTTCTGGAAGGATTTCTTCAGAGAATGGGAGAAGGCGACTAGTGAGGATTCGGGTGATGATCTTCCCAGCATTGAGTAGGGAGATTCCTCGGGAGTTCCCATAGTCAGCTTTGCTTCCTTTCTTGAAGACGGTGGCGATGACGACATCCGAGGTCAGCAGGAATTTCTTCTCTGTCCCAGATTTTCAGTAACAGCTGATGGAGATGACAGGTGATTTCCTCCAAGTTTGTACACTACACTGGGATGCTGTCCATTCCTGCAGCTTTCCATTCTTCATACGTTAAATGAAAGTTTCAACTTCATCCATGCTTGGGTAGGAGTCCAAGATCATCTTTGATGGGGAGTTAGATTTCTTCAAACACATCCTCACCTATGATTGTATCACACTTTGGGAGTTCTTTGGCCTTCGATGGAGAAAACACTTTTTATAATAATAACTTGTCACAAGCAGGCTTCAATGAAGTTACTGTGAAAAGCCCCTAGTCGGCACATTCCGGTGCCTGTTCAGGGGGCCGGTACAGGAATTGAACCCGCACTGCTGGCCTTTTGCTTTCCGTCTCTCAAGAAGATTCCGTCCCTGACTCCGCACTAGTTTGAGACCTAGGGTATTGAATCCATATATTGCCTTGGGTGGCAGTGAAGAAGCCCCAGGTGTCATGCTTGTAGGAGTTGTAGCTCCTTAGCAAGTAAGCATAGCAAACCACAGTTTGAACAATAGTAATGAGTTGATGGGAACATTATTGTACCTGAATGACGAGCTTCAATGGGTCAAAAGGCTATGCCTGACTTTGCATTAAAATCTGGTCTATTACGTGTACATACATGCCAACCCATTTCAGGGTGAAGAAAATATTTGTTGGATAGTTGCATGAAAAGTCACAACAAATAATTCACTCAAGGGCCAATATCTACAACATTCCAGATAGTCTCTAAACATAGTAGGCCATAAGGCACATTTCTAGTGACTGTGTCATTCAGATGTCTACAATGGGCAAAAAATCAAATACAATATTTAAGTTATTAAAAAAAAAAAACTCCAAATAATTCAGTCATTGAGGATAGCATATGAAATGAAAAAGGATAGTTAATATACGTTTGGAAAGGATTTTGCATTAGTGAGTTGTACTAATACCAGTTCATTTTTTAAAAATTATTTTACATGATGCGGATTTCGCTAGCTCGGCCAGCAGTTGTCCATCCCGAATTGTCCTCGAGGTGGTTTTGGTGAGCCATCTTAGACCGTAAGATATAGGAGCAGAATTAGGCATTCAGTCCATCAAGTCTGCTCCACCATTTGGTCATAGCTGATATGTTTCTCATCCCATTCTCCTGCCTTGTCCCCATAACCCCTGATCCTCCTATTAATCAAGAACCTCGCTCTGTTTTAAAGACAAGTGATTTAGCCTCCACAGCCTTCTATGGCAATGAGTTCCACAGATTCACCACCCTCTGACTGAAGAAATTCCTGCTCATCTCAGTTTTTTTTTTTTAATTTTAGAGTACCCAATTATAATTTTTTTCTTCAATTAAGGGGCAATTTAACACGGCCAATCCACCTAACCAGCACATCTTTGGGTCGTGGGGGTGAAACTCACGCAGACACGGGGAGAATGTGCAAACTCCACACGGACAGTGACCCAGGGCTGGGATTCAAACCAGGGTCCTCAGCACTGTAGTCCCAGTCCTAACCACTGTGCCACTTGCCACCCTGCTAATCTCAGTTTCAAAGGATCGGCTCTTCAGTCTGAGTGTCTTCTTGAATCACTGTTACCCATGAGGTGTAGGTTCACCCACAACACTTTGGGAGTAAGTTCGAGGATTTTGACCCAGCAACAATAATATAGCTCCAATTCAGAATGGTGTGTGGCTCTGAAGGGAACCTGTGGTGGTGTTCACATACATCTTCTGCTCTTCTCCTTCTAGGCGGGAGAGGTTGTAGGTTTGGAAGGGGCTGTCAAAGGAGCCTTGATGATGTTACTGTGCATCTTGTACATGGGACACACTGCTGCCACTGCACGGTGGGGAGGGAGTGAATGCTTAAGGTACTGGGTGTAGTGCCAGGCACGCAGGCTGCTTTGGCCTGGATGATGTCAAGGTTTGAATGTTGTTGGCGATGCACTCATCCAGTCAAGTCTTGTAGATGGTAGACGGGTTTTGGAGAGTCAGGTGGCGAGTTACTTGCCGCAGGATTCCTACCCGGTGACCTGCTCTTGGAACCACAATATTTATATGTTTTCTGGTCTATGGTAACTCCAGGATGTTGATAGTGGGAGATTCAGCAGTGGCAACGCCTAGGGAGATGTACAGATTCTCTCTTGTTGGAGAGTCATTGCACTTGTGCTGTACGAATGTTACTTGCCAATTGTCAGCTCAAGACTGAATGTTGTCCAGGTTTTGCTGCATATCAACTCAAACTGCTTCAATACCCGAGGAATTGCGAATGGAGCTGGAGATCGTTGATTGATGATTCTGAACTTATTTTGGAACGAAGGCCATTGATGAAACAGCTGAAAAGGTTAGGCCTAGGACAGTATCCCGAGGAACTCCTGCAGTGACGCCCTGGAACCAAGATGATAGACCGCCAACCAGTCAACCATGTTCCTTTGTACCAGGTATGACTCCAACCTGTGGAGTTTCCCCCCTGCCCCATTGACTCCAGTTTAAAAAAATTATTGAACAGTTTTCATTTCAACATGGAAAAGCAGATATTACAAAGTACAGTATTAAAAAAAACCAGACCCAAGAACACAAAACCCACCCAGGAAAGAACCACCCTCCCCGACAATGAGAACTAAGAACTTAAACCCCCTCCCTGCCATCTCCCCTCCAAACAGCTGATCGTGATTTGCTCTTAAAGTAGGAAATAAATGGCTTCCACCTCAGGTAGAACCCTTCAACCAACCCCCTGACTGTGTACTTGCCCCTCTCTAGATGCAGAAGTCCAATAAGGTCACATAAACAGACCGCACTGGGCGGAGCAGCACATATTGCCTCCAGGCTATCAGTGAGGTAAAGGCAAGAATATCCACCTTCACCCCCATCTGCAACCATGCCGAGTACTGCACTCAACTGCAAAAAATTAAATTTCATTGTACGAAATTAACTTGTCAAACTATGTACACTGGATCCCCACACCCTGCCAAGAAACATCAGTTGCCTCTTTTTTGGATGCATCCCAGATGGTGATGATGAGCCAAAGGTCAAGGCTCCTGATCAGTGTGAAGAATTGCTGACATAGTGTTCAAGAAGAGATCCAAAAACGTACCATCCTAGGACACAACCAAAACATGTGGGCGTGATTTGCAGGCCCCAAAGAACACAGCTCACGCCCATCTTCCACTCCCGAAAAGAAACTGCTCAACCTAGCTTTAGTTAGGTGAGCCCCATGTACTACCTTGAGCTGAATTGGACTAAGTCGTACACGGGAATGTGGAGCTCACCCTACGATGGGCCTGATACCACACGTCTTAGTCTAAAATTGGCCTCCGTTCTCCCTCCCATTTTGCCTGTACCTGATCTAGCGGGACCACCTCCATTGACAAGATTTGCCCATAGATGCTGGAAATGCTCCCCCAACCAGACCCCGCAAGTAATAGGATCCTATTCAACAAGGAGGGTTGCGGAGTAGAGGGAAATGCAGGAAAAGCTCAAACAAAATCACGCACCTGGAGGAAACAGAACAAGTTCGCCCCAGAAGTTGGAACTTTGTCAATAATACCCCCAAACTAGTAAACTGTCCCTCTTAAAAATAGATTCCTAAAACACCCAAGGTCCTGACCTAACTGTTGCATCTAAACCCAACAGAACAAATAGATTGGTTGTCACAGATAGGGGTCAGCATTGACATGGAACCTAATCTGTAATACTGTCGAAGTTGCCACCATATTGAGTGGACACTGCCACCGGGTTCATGGAGGACCTCATCGGAAAGAGTGGATGCAGACCATTGCCAAAGCTCTGAGATTAGAACCCCAACAGGAGCTTGCCTCCATCTGCCCCCACATGGGGCCTGGCTCCCCAAATCAACCCATTACCTTCTTGTTGCTGGCTGCCCAATGATAAGCCAGTCGGTTGGGTCATGACAGGACCAACCCTCATTCTCTCTCTCCCCCCCTCCTCCTCCTCTCTCAAGAAAAGCCGTGCTGAGTCTTTGGGTCCCAACCTGCCCAAATGTCACAATCTTACTAACCTGAGCAAAAAAGGATTTGGGGAGAAAGATCATGAGGTACTGAAAAATAAATAAGAACCTTGGGAGAATATTCATTTTTACAGCCTGGATCCTACCTGCCAAGGACAGAGAGTGGTTATTCCACTTTTGCAAGTAGGACCTCCCCCTACTCACCAGACTGGTGTAGTTCAATCTATGGAGCGATGGCCATATTAGTTCCCCTCCCTGGGGATAACCGGAAAACAATCACTCTTTTCCAGGTTCAGTTTGTATCCTGAAAAGGAACCAAAGCTCCGGAGTAGTTTTCTTATTTCAAACATAGATGAGACTGGGTTCGTAATACATAGAAGCAGGTCGTCACCATAAATTACAGGTGGCACTGTAACACAGTGGTTAGCACTGTTGCTTCACAGCACCAGGGTCGCGGGTTCGATTCCCGGCTTGGGTCACTGTCTGTGCGGAGTCTGCATGTTCTCCCGTGTCTGCATGGGTTTCCTCCGGGTGCTCCGGTTTCCTCCCGCCGGTCCTGAAAGACGTGCTCGTTAGGTGATTTGGACATTCTGAATTCTCCCTCAGTGTACCCGAACAGGCACTGGGGTTTGGCAACCAGGTGATTTTCACTGAACTTCATTGCAGTGTTAATATAAGCCTACTTGTGACACTAATAAAGATTATTAAAAGGAACACCCAATGCTCCCTCCCCTCCAAGGATCTCAGCACTATCGACAAAGGCTCAACAGTGCAAACCAGGAGCGGTGACAAAGGACATCCCTACCTAGTACCCCTACTTAATGAGAAATATCCTGAGCTCAAAGTGTTGGTGTGTATACTGGGGCACTGTAAAGCAGCCGGACCCACAAATGAACTTCTGCCCAAGACCAAATCTCCCCAAGGTCTCGAAGAGGTATTCCCACTCTACCCTGCCGAACATTGACACTAGAGGTCCTTGACAGCACACTTGGTCAAAGGCAGCCTGGAGGTCAATGGCAATCTTTGACCAAATACTAATACAACTTTATATTTATTTAAATCTACATTCTTGACTAGTGTTTCAGTGAATTATTTTGCTTCCACTCCACTGTAGCAGTATCATTCCTAGCTGATCAAAACTGCAGGGTTTTTTCCTATCAGAACATAATTCCTAAACATAGTTTGCCATGAACCTCACATTTTCTCTTATTAAAGACTACTGACCATTGCCCTGTCACTTACATCAGATAACTAAAATCTATAATTATATAGAACCTTAAATGTGATGAAATATTCCAAGGCATTAGAAAGCAGGACAGAGCCACATGAGGAGATAAGTCAGATGACAAAACTTGGTAAATGATAAGGAGCGGCATGTGGGACAGTGGTTAGCACTGCTGCCTACGGCGTTGAGGACCTGGGCGTTAACCGGAAAACAATCACTCTTTTCCAGGTTCAGTTTGTATCCTGAAAAGGAACCAAAGCTCCGGAGTAGCTTTCTTATTTCAAACATAGAGGAGACTGGGTTCGTAATACATAGAAGCAGGTCGTCACCATAAATTATGGGTGGCACGGTAGCACAGTGGTTAGCACGGTTGCTTCACAGCACCAGGGTCCCAGGTTCGATTCCCGGCTTGGGTCACTGTCTGTGTGGAGTCTGCATGTTCTCCCGTGTCTGCAAGGGTTTCCTCCGGGTGCTCCGGTTTCCTCCCACCGGTCCTGAAAGACGTGCTCGTTCGGCGATTTGGACATTCTGAATTCTCCCTCAATGTACTCGAATCCCGGCCCTGGGTCACTGTCCGTGTGGAGTTTGCACAGTCTCCCAGTGTCTGCGTTGGTTTCACCCCCACAACCTAAAGATGTGCAAGTTAGGTGGATTGGCCACGTGAAACTGCCCCTTAATGGAAAAAAAAAAATAGAATTGGGTACTGTAAATTTATTTTGATAAAAATAAGAAAAAAATAGAGCTGGTTTTAACAAGTGTCTCAAAGGAGGAAAATGATATAGAGGGGGAGAGAATGCCAGAGCTTGGTACCTTGACAACTGATGACACTGCCTGGTGGCACATTAGGAATGCACAAAAAGCCAGAATTAGAGATTGCAGACATCTTGGGACAGTTGTGGGGCTGGAGTAGATAACTGAATTAGGGAGGGACAAGGCCATTGAGGGATCTGAAAACAAGGGTCAGAGGTTTTTAAAATCAAGGTGTTGGTTGACCAGGAACCAGTGTAGGGCAGCAAGCACAGGGCTCATAAGGGAAATAGGAATTGCGACGAGTTAAGATATGAGCAGTAGAGCAGAGTTGAAATGACCTCAAGTTTATGTAAGGTTGGGCTGCACATGGGGCAGTGGTTAACACTGGGACTACGGCGCTGGGGGCCCTGGGTCACTGTCCGTGTGGAGTTTGCACATTCCCCCACAACCCAAAGATGTGCAGGTTAGGTGGATTGGCTATGCTAAATTGCCCCTCAATTGGAAAAAAATGTAATTGGGTACTCTAAATTTATTTTTTGTAAAGTTATGTCGGGTTAAATATGGGAGATCAGTCAGCAGTGCATTGGAATAGTCAAGTCTAGAGTTAACAGAGACATGTCAGGGTTTCAGCAACAAACTAGCTCAGCAGCAAATGAGCTGAGTCAGGGGTGAAGAGGAGCCATGTTACCGAGGTGCAAGCAGTCAGTCTTAATCCTGGTACAATTGAGAGGTCAGAAGAATTGTCTTGTACTTGATAGTGAAGACGATACCGGTTGACTCCAGAATGATATTAATGGTCTGGTCGAGTGGACAGAGAAGTGGCAAATGGAATTCAATCTGGAAAATACGAGGTCATGTATTTAGGGATGGCAAACAAAGCAAGGGAATACTCAATAAATGACAAGATATTGAAAGGGGTTGAGGAAGTGAGAGAATTTGGCAGTGCATGTCCACAGATCCTTGACAGTGTTAATATTAACTGTTAGTATACAATGGAGAATAACACAGCAGCTCATCTTTTACCTTTCACAAGTATATATAACTTCATATAAATCCCCACCACAACTGTTCCAGCCCTGTCCATTTACTCTTGGAGATTGAGCCAATAACCATTACCTGCCTTTAATAATACCACTCACCTGAAGGAGCTACACTCCGAAAGCTAGTGATTCCAAACAAACCTGTTGGACTTTAACCTGGTGTTGTAAGCTTTCTTACTGTGTCCACCCCAGTCCAATGCCGGCATCTCCACATCATGTCTTTCATAAGGCAATTTTCTTAACAAATGTAATTATCTCAGCATGCACTTGCTGATACTTTTGCAAAAGTGGCCAAGAAATCATGTGCAGCACTTTTCTTCATTGGGTGAGGTGTTGAACACAAAACCAGGGATGTGGGTAGCAAGATGGCACAGTGGTTAGCACTGCTGCCTCACAGCTCCAGCGACCTGGATTCAATTCCGACCTCTGGGGACTGTGCGGAGTTTGCACTTTCTCCCAGGTCTGCGTGAGTTTCCTCCGCGTGCTCTGGTTTTCTCCCGCAGTCCAAAGATATGCAGGTTAGGTGGATTGGCCCTGCTAAATTGCCCCTGCTAAATTGCCCCTTCGTGTCCAAAAGATTAGGTGGGGTTACTGGGTTAGAGTGGTCTTTCCAAGAGCCGGTGCACTCAATGGGACGAATGGCCTCTTTCTGCACTGTAAATTCTATGATCTATGATAATGATGGAACTGCAAAACACTGGTTAGGCCATCGTTCTGGACAAATTACAGTAAAAGACATAATTGCTTTGAAGAGAGTACAGAAGAGATTTACAAGAATATTGACAGGACTTGAAAATTACAACTAAGGAAAGATTGGATAAGTGAAGGTTGTTTTCGTTCGAACAAAGGAGGCTAAGCAGTGACCTAATTAAGGCGTATAAAGTTATGAGGGGCCTAGACAGGGTAGATGGGAAAGACTTGCTTCCCTGAACTCATGGGTCACTTACCAGCGGACATCAATTTAGAAGGATGAGGGGGGACCAGAGGAAAATCATTTTCATCCAGAAGGTGATGGGCATCTGGAATTCATTGTCTAAAATTGATGGATGAGGCAGCAATGCTCAATTCACTTAAAAAAGATACTAATATCTGAAGCGCAGTAACCTGCAAGGCTACAGACCAAGTGCTGGAAAATAAGATTAAAATACTTGAAAACGTACATAGAGAATAGAAGCAGGAGGTGGCTATTCGGCTCTTCTCCGCCATTTATTATGATCATGGCTGATCAAGTTCAATACCCTCTCCTCCATATCCCTTTAGCCAAGAGCTATGTCTAATTCATTCTTGAAATTACATAACGTTGTGGCCTCAACTACTTGCGGTGGCAGTGAGTTCCACAGATTCACCGCTCAATAGGTGAATAAATCTCACCTCACCTTAGTCGCAAAAGGCTTACAACTTATCCTCAAACTATGACCCCCTAGTTCTGGACTCCCCCGCCATCGGGAACATTTTTTCTGAATCAACCCTGTTCGAATTTTATAAATTCCTATGAGATCCCCTCTCACGCTTCTAAACGGCAATTAATAGAATCTGAACCAATTTAGTCTCTCCTCATATGACATCTCGCCATCCCAGGAATCAGCCCGAGCTGCATCCGTTCCAAATAGAGAATATAATTCTCAGAAGGACGGCAGAACTGCACATAAAATTCCAGATGTGGCCTCACCAATGTCCTATACCATTGCAGTAAAACATCCCTATTTCTAAAATCAAATTCTCTCGCTATGAAGGCCAACATACCATTTGCTTTTAGAGCCTGCTGTACTTGCGCGCTTACTTTCAGCGGCGCTTACTTTCAGCGGCTGATGCACGAGGATAGCAAGATCTCGTTGAGCATCTACCGCTCTCAATTTACGCCCATTCAAATAGTAATGTGCCTCCCATCTTTCCTACTAAGCAATAACCTCGTACATTTATCCACATAATACTGCATATGCCCACTCACTCAGACTGTACAAAATCCACTGAAGCATCTCTGCATCCTCCTCACAGCTCACCCTCTCATCCAACTTTGTACCATCTGCACATTTGGAGATAATACATTTAGTTCCTTAGTGAAAATATAATGTGAACAGCTGGGGTGCCAGCACGGATCCTTGCGGTATCCCACTAGTCACTGCCTGCCAATCGGAAAAAGACCCTTTTATTCCAATTTTGTGTTTCCTGGCTGCTAACCAGCTTTCTATCCATCTCAAAACACTAACCGTAATCTCATGTACTTTAACTTAACATATTGATCTGCCATGCAAGAGAGACCTTGTCACGTCTTCTGAAAGACTAAATAAACCAAAGCCACCAGTTCTCCCTGGTCAACTGTGCTCGTTGTATCTTCAAGGAATTAGAATAGATTTGCCAACACGATTTCCCTTTCATTAAGCCATGCTGACTTGGTCCGATTACACCACTGATTTCCAAAAGATATGCCATGAAATCCTTGATAATGGACTCTACACTTCCTGACTACCGACGCTAGGCGCACTGGTCTATAGTTTTCTCTCTACCTCTCTTTTTGAATAGCGGGTGTAATAATCCACAGAAGGCAGGGGTTCCGTCACCACACCAGTATTTATTTGCAATAACTTATATACAAGAGCAGCTCCAAACAGTGCTGCTAGCATTCCAGTCAACTTAAGACTGCCTCACAAAGCCTACACGTATGCTTATATGGGCCCCCTCAATGAGCTAGCATTGAGGGAGCTCATACTCCAATTGGCCAACCAATAATGCCAATTGGAGGTCATTACACCCCTCCCCCCAAGGTCTGAGGAATTCCTGCCAGCTGGCATTCCTCTGAGCTTCTTCCTGCTCCTCCTGTCTGGGTCGGTCACCCGTGTCGTCCGCCAGGTCGTTCTCCGACGTGGGTGGGGTGTACCCTATAGGTGCCCGTCTTTTCCTTGACGACCTCCTTGGAAGTTGTACTTCCTCCTCCTCGGGAAGAGGTGTCGCGGCGGCCTCGTCGAACGTGTCCATCTCAGACTCTGACGACTGGATGACGGGGTCTGGAGAAATTGCTCGGGCTGGGGTGTGGGTATCTTTCCCGTCTGAGCTATCCCAGCTTGAGGCGGTCCTGCTTAGACTGCCTCCAGGTGTGGTTCCGCTACCCTTATTTGGTCGAGGTGTTTCTTCAGCACCTTACCTCCTATCGAAACTTTATATGATATGGGCCCTGTTTGGGACTCTACCGTGCCTTTGACCCACGTTGGTCCATTCCCATCCTGGAAATGTCTCTGCTGCCGACTATTATCATGCCCCCTGCGTTGGACCTCCTGTTGTTTCTCCACTTTCCCCGTTAAATTTGGGAAAAGGAGACTCAGCCTCGTTCGCAGCCGCCTTCCCATTAAGAGTTCAGCTGGCGGTATGGCCGTTGTGGAATGCGGTATGGTCCTGTAATCAAACAGCCAGCGGGAGAGCGGTGTGTCACTTGACGCTGCCGGCTGCTTCGAGTCCCGCTTTTAGTGTCTGGACCGCTCCCTCTGCCAGGCCGTTGGATGGTAAGGGGCCGTTTTGATGTGGCGGACTCAGTTTCCCTTTATGAATTTTCCAAATTCCCCACTTGTGAATGCCGTTCCGTTGTCCGACACCAATACCTCCGGAAGTCCATGTGTTGCAAACGAGGCCCTGAGCTTTTCAATCGTCGATGCTGTGCTTGCCGCGTTTACCCGGTGGACGTCCAACCATTTGGAGTGGGCGTCCACTATCACCAAAAACATTGAGCCCATGAAAGGGCCGGCGTGGTCAATATGCAGACGGGTCCACGGTCTGCCTGGCCATTCCCACGGGTGCAATGGCGCAGCTGGTGGCACTCTTCCCCTGTTGGCACTCCTGGCACCGACGTACCAAGGCTGCTATGTCTGTGTCCAATCCTGGCCACCAAACGTAGCTTCGAGCTAGCATCTTCATTTTAGACACCCCTGGGTGTCCGTGATGTAACTCGGTTAAGATTGCCCGACGGCCCTGAGCTGAAACTATTACCCGGGCTCCCCATAATAGGATACCGTCTTCTACGGTTATTTGGTCCCTTCTGCTCCAGTATGGGTGCATCTGGGGCTCCACTGGTCTCTCCAGTTCCCCTGTTAGCAGTAAATGCTTCATCGTGGCTAAAACTGGGTCTTTTTGCGTCCACAACCGAATATGTTGTGCGTCCACTGGTAGGGTGTCCAAAATATTTAGAGTCATTACTGTCTCCTCTACTTTCGGTATTAGCGGCGGGGTGTCTTGGAGGGGAAGTCTGCTCAAAGCATCTGCATTTGCTACTCGCGTTCCCGGTCTGTGCTCCAGAACGTATCTATATGCCGCCAGTAGCAACGCCCAGCGTTGGATTCTAGCTGATGCAATCGGGGGTATTGGCTGGTCTTCTTTTAATAACCCTAATAACAGCTTATGGTCCTTCACTATGGTGAATTTCCGCCCGTACAGATACTGGTGAAATTTTTTTTACTGCAAATATCACCGCCAGTCCTTCCTTCTCGATTTGGGCGTACTTTCTCTCAGCCATCGCCAAGGTCCTCGAAGCATAGGCTATTGGCCGTTCTTCCCCATTCCTTCCTCTATGGGCTAAGACGGCTCCGACCCCGTAAGGTGATGCATCACACGTGACCACCAACGCCTTCCTTGGGTCATAATGCTCTAGGACATTTTCGGATGACAGCGGTTCCTTAATGTCCCTAAATGCTCGGTTTTGGCAGGCGGACCATTTCCATTCTGGTCCCTTTTTTAGTAGCTGGTGGAGGGGTTCTAGGATGGACACCCTATTTTCAATAAATTTGCCGTAATATGTTACCAATCCTAGAAATGATCGTAGCTCCTGGACCATAGTGGGAGCTGAGGCTTCTTTTATTGCCCTTACTCAGTCTTCCACTGGGTGTAAGCCCAACACGTCTACTTTATATCCCAGGTACAGCACTTGTGGGGCCAGAAAAACACATTTTTCTCTCTTCAGCCGTACGCCTGCCTTTGCAAAACGCCTGAGCATTTCCTCCAAGTTCCTTAAGTGTTCCCGGTTTGTCCTACCCGTGATTAAGACATCGTGCAAATAAATCGCCACCTGCGGTAGTCCCTGCAGAATATTTCCCATCGTACGCTGGAATATAGCACAGGCACTCCGAAGGGTAGCCTCGTATAACAAAAAAGGTCCCTTCAGGGTGTAGATCGTAGCGAACTTCTGGGAGTCCTTGTCCAGTTTTAACTGCAGGTAGGCGTGGCTCATGTCCAGTTTCGTGAACAAAAGCCCACCTGTCAATTTGGCATATAGGTCGTCTATTTTCGGGATTGTGTATTTGTCCAGCAGTGCGTATTTGTTTACCGTCTGTTTGAAATCTCCACAGAGGCATATCGAGCCGTCTGGCTTCAAAATTGGTACCACCGGCGCTGCCCATTCCGAGAACTGTACTGGTCTGATAACGCCTTTGCGCCGTAACCTTTCTATTTCGACATCTACTTTCTTCCTTAATGCAAAAGGTACCGGCCTGGCCTTACAAAATTTCGGAAGGGTTTCTGGGTCCACGTGCAAAGTTGCTTTGGCGCCTATACTTTCCCCCAAACCTTCTTGGAAGACCTCCGGGTATTTTTGGAGTACTCCACTCAACTGTCCGCTTCCACTCTGGAAAATTTTCATCCCATCTAAGTTTAGGTCTTTCAGCCAGTTCCGTCCTATTAAGTTCGGTCCGGAGCCCTCTACTATCGTCAATGGTAATCTGAGCAATTGTTTGTCATATTCCACGGGTACATGAGTCGTGCCTAGAACTTCCAGGGGTTCCCCCGTGTAGGTTTTAAGTTTCGTCGATGTTTTTGTTAGGGTTAGTGGCTGGAGTCCATCGTTGATTTTTTAAAATGCTGCCACTCCCATTACTGATACGGCCGCACCCGTGTCTATTTCCATTATTGTCGGCCGACCGTTCACCCGTGGGGTAATCTTAATAGGTTCCACTTTCTTTGTCGCAATATTATATAACTGTTCCCCTTCGGAGGAGGATGGGGCACCTAGGTTGTGTACTTCCCTGCGTCCCCACCTGCTATTCCTCTTTTGCCATCTCCTTCTAGGGTTTCTGTCGCTGTTACTCCACTCTGTCTGGTGCTAGAAACGGTCCTTCTCTGTTGGGGGAGCCTCAGCCGGTAGTTCCCTCTGTCTCCAGTTAGTCCTAGCAGACTTGGGGGCAGTTCTGGGGTTTTCCTTTGGCCCTCTGTTCCTCAGGCTTTTCCTGAGGGCGGCTATCTGGTAGCTGGACCCATTGTGGTAGTCCCTCTCCCAGGTATCTACCTCCATTGGAGTGCCCTGTAGTTCCTGCGCCCCACTTGCTGCCTTTCTAGGGACAGAGCGAGCTGCAACGCCCGCCTGCAGTCTAGCTGCATTTCCGCCAACAGGCGCTTCTGTATTTGGAGGTAATTTATGCCACACACTAACCGGTCCCGAAGCATTTCATTTAGCGTCGGGCCGAACTCACATTTTGCCGCCAGCCTTCTCAGGCGGGTCAAGAAATTTGTGACTGACACGGTCTTCCCGCTTCGTTGTGTATAATCTGTACCTACGCAAAAGGAGGGGTGGTTTTGGGTCATAGTGCTCTTCCACCAATTTCGTTAATTCTTGGAAAGGTATCGTGTCCGGCGTACCGGGATAAGTTAGACTACGTATAATGGCGAAGGCTGAGGGTCCGCACGCCGACAGCAGTATAACCCGCTTCCTTCCGTCCTTCGTTATCTCATTGGCCTGGAAAAAATAACACATTCTCTCCACATACTGGGACCAGTCCTCAATAGTCGGGTCGAATGCATCCAACTTCCCAAAAAGAGGCATTTTTGAAAGAGCAGGGCTTACCCTCCGAGTGCGGCAGCTGGTCTCCGCAAGGTTCTTTGTTTACCTCGTCGCCACTGTAATAATCCACAGGAGGCAGGGGTTCCGTCACCACACCAGTATTTATTTGCAATAACTTATATACAAGAGCAGCTCCAAACAGTGCTGCTAGCATTCCAGTCAACTTAAGACTGCCTCACAAGGGGTTTTTCCGAGGGGCACTTGAGAAAGGAAAAACATAAACATATGGGAAAGTCAATATGTGCGGGAGGAACCCATTGTACAAAGTTCTGTATTATGTTGAATTGATATATTTATGTCTTGCTCTGTGACTTTTCTTTTTTGTTACCGGGGGGGGGGGGGGTTTGAATGGTTGAAAACTTTTGTTCAAAATTCTGAATAAACATTTTTTTTTTTTTTTTTTTTAAAAAGACTGCCTCACAAAGCCTACACAGCTATCATTGAGGGAGCTCATACTCCAATTGGCCAACCAATAATGCCAATTGGAGGTCATTACAGCGGGATTATATTAGCTGCCCCAATCTATAGGAACCATTCCAGAGTCCAAAGGATTTTGGAAAATGACCACCAATGGGTCTACTATTTCTAGGGCCACTTCCCAAAGTACTCCGGGATGAAAATTATCAGACCCTGGAGATTTATCCACCTTCAATTAATTTCCCCAAAACCATTTCTTCACCAATACTAATTTTCTTCAGCTCCTCACTGAAACTTGTGTTTCTCAGAACTTCCGGAATATTATTCATGTCTTCCATTGTGAAGACAGAAGCAAAGTACGAATTAGTTCCTCAGCCAATACTTTGTTCCCCATTATTGACTGTAAGGGGCCAACATTAGTTTTTAAATCAATCCATTTCTCTTTACATACCTATAGGAACATTTAAAGTTCCTGGCTAGCTTACATAGAACATACAGTGCAGAAGGAGGCCATTCGGCCCATCGAGTGTGCACCGACCCACCTAAGCCCTCACTTCCACCCTATCCCCGTAACCCAATAACCCCTCCTAACCGTTTTTGGTCACGAAGGGCAATTGATCATGGCCAATCCACCTAACTTGCACGTCTTTGGACTGCGAGAAGAAATCGGAGCACCCGGAGGAAACCCATGCAGACACGGGGAGAATGTGCAGACTCCACACAGACAGTGACCCAGCAGGGAATCGAACCTGGGAACCTAGCGCTGTGAAGCCACAATGCTAATCACTTGTGCTACTGTGCTGCCCATTCTTACTGTATTTGCCCCTTTTTAATCATTCGCTTGGTCTGCCTTTGCTGAATATTAAACTGTTCCCAATCCTCAGGTCTATTGTTTTTTTTTTTAGCTAATTTGTATGTCTCTTCTCTGAATCTAATGACGAATGTGATATAAAATAGTTACTTTAAAGATATTAGTCACTGTAATGTAGATATAGGCCGGTCTAATTTATGTTAGTTCACAGACAAAGGATTTCAGAGAGCATGGCAAAAGAGGGGGGATGGGGTGTTTAGAGAATGAGGAGGAAAGGATGCTGGGTAATAAGAGGCCAGGGGAAGGAATGAGAAGTGTGTATGGCCAGGTCAGGAGGGGTATAGGATGACCTTTGGGAATCGTGTATGTGAAACTTGATGCCATTTGAATGTGTTGGTAGAGATATCTTTGTTCTACAGAATCACTCGAGAGAAGAGTCAGACTTGCAAGTTAAATAAAAATAACTAATGCTATGCCTACAAATCCATCTCGAGTTTTATTGAGGCCAGATGGGTAAAGAATTTATTAATTTCTCACTAATACCAGCTCTAATTTTCCTTGTAAGCCATGGTTTGGCCACAATTCCCTTTCTACTCTTGCACCAAATAGGAATAATCAATTTTTGGAGCTCATACATTTGTTCCTTGAATGCCTATCCACTGTCCTTCTTTTCAGTAATGTTTCCCAGTCCGTCATAGGCAGCTCATGCCTCATACCATCATGGTTACCTTTATTGAGGTTCATGACCCTGGTCTCAAAATCAACTACCTCACTATTCACCTTGATAAAGAATTCTACCATATTATGGTCACTCATCCCCAAGGGTTCTCTCAACTAGAATACCAACTAATCCTGTCTCATTGCACAACACCAAGTCCAAGATGGCTGTTCCCTTGTTAGTTCCTCAAAGTAACGGTCCAGAAAACCATCCCGTATACACTCCAGAAATTCCTCCACTATTGTACTGGGACTAATTTGAGTCACCCAAACTATATGCAGATTAAAGTCACCCATAATCACAGATGTTCCTTTATGACATGCATCTCTGATTTCTTGTGAGGAATTTCAAGGATTTATGTGAACTAATGAGGTGAAACACAACCGAACTGCCTCATATCACCCATCTTCCAACGGTCTGGCAGAACAGTCATGCAGACGTTTAAACAAGGTATTTTTAAAAAAACAGACTGCTGGATACGTGATACAAAGCTGGCACGATTCCCGTTTACTTACTGGACCACACCACGTACAACTGCGATAGCACCAGCAGTGCTACTGATAAGCCGGAATCTCTGGATGCACATTCCCTAACCTTAGTGGGAAGGAAGAGAAGCAGGGGTATCACAATCAACAAATGTGCTACAGAGGGGTTAAACCTGGGGACAAGGTGCAAGTTCGTAATTTCAGCAACGGTGCCCAGTGATTCCCAAGAATCAGTAAAGAGAACACAAACAGTCTCTTACTCAATCAAGACAGAAGATCGAACATTGCAATAGCAGATAGACAATCTCAAAGGCAGGGAGCCTGCCCCAGAGCAAACCACATTGGATGAATTTATCCCTCGCCCTGCCTGCCATGAACCAAGGAGAACTCCCCACCAGAGACCTGTGCTGAGGTCAGCAGGGTGCGGATGATTCAGCAGTGGATATGGAAACGGAATCCTCAGTATTTTCAGCAGACATTATACTTGGATTTGGACCTCCGGAAGGACCCCTTCAAGCTCCCTCCCACATTTCATGGGCAGCACGGTAGCACAGTGGTTAGCACAGTTGCTTCACAGCTCCAGGGTCCCAGGTTCCCAGCTTGGGTCACTGTCTGTGCGGAGTCTGCACATTCTCCCAGTGTGTGTGTGGGTTTCCTCCGGGTGCTCCGGTTTCCTCCCACAATCCAAAGATGTGCAGGTTAGGTGGATTGGCCATGATAAATTGCCCTTAGTGTCCAAAATTGCCCTTAGTGTTGGGTGGGGTAACTGGGTTATGGGGGTAGGGAGGAGGTGTGGGCTTGGGTAGGGTGCTCTTTCTAAGAGCCAGTGCAGACTCGATGGGCCAAATGGCCTCCTTCTGCACTGTAAATTCTATGATGTGAACAGAAACTGGCAACCTCCGTCCCTCTGCTCTCCCTTTTATTCGGACAGATTGAATTATGATCCCTCTGTGAAATTCAGAGATATGAAAACCAATACTCCAATGGCTTTCCATGGCCCATTCCTCTCCCAAACTCCATGGCAATGTGAATCAGATGAGTTTTGCATCCAGGCAAAAATGCTGATTAACCTGTTTTTAAACCCCAAACTCAATTCTATCTTTGAGCTTGAAGTGAAAATGAAAGTCATTATAGTCTCAGAGGAACACATGCTGTTCTCAGAGAGAGAGCTGACTGGTGGTAATTTAACCTGAGGGTCACCACTCCTCAGGTGAGGGGCAAGGTAGAGAAGACCTTCATGGATAACATAGAACATACAGCGCAGTACAGGCCCTTCGGCCCACGATGTTGCACCAAAACAAAAGCCATCTAACCTACACTATGCCATTATCATCCATATGTTTATCCAATAAACTTTTAAATGCCCTCAATGTTGGCGAGTTCACTACTGTAGCAGGTAGGGCATTCCACGGCCTCACTACTCTTTGCGTAAAGAACCTACCTCTGACCTCTGTCCTATATCTATTACCCCTCAGTTTAAAGCTATGTCCCCTCGTGCCAGCCATTTCCATCCGTGGGAGAAGGCTCTCACTGTCCACCCTATCTAACCCCCTGATCATTTTGTATGCCTCTATTAAGTCTCCTCTTAACCTTCTTCTCTCCAACGAAAACAATCTCAAGTCCATCAGCCTTTCCTCATAAGATAGTCCCTCCATACCAGGCAACATCCTGGTAAATCTCCTCCGCACCCGCTCCAAAGCCTCCACGTCCTTCCTATAATGCGGTGACCAGAACTGTACGCAATACTCCAAATGCGGCCGTACCAGAGTTCTGTACAGCTGCAACATGACCTCCCGACTCCGGAACTCAATCCCTCTACCAATAAAGGCCAACACTCCATAGGCCTTCTTCACAACCCTATCAACCTGGGTGGCAACTTTCAGGGATCTATGTACATGGACACCTAGATCCCTCTGCTCATCCACACTTTCAAGAACTTTACCATTAGCCAAATATTCCGCATTCCTGTTATTCCTTCCAAAGTGAATCACCTCACACTTCTCTACATTAAACTCCATTTGCCACCTCTCAGCCCAGCTCTGCAGCTTATCGAGATCCCTCTGCAACCTGCTACATCCTTAAACACTATCGACAACACCACCAACTTTAGTATCGTCTGCAAATTTACTCACCCACCCTTCTGCGCCTTCCTCTAGGTCATTGATAAAAATGACAAACAGCAACGGCCCCAGAACTGATCCTTGTGGTACTCCACTTGTGACAGAACTCCATTCTGAACATTTCCCATCAACCACCACCCTCTGTCTTCTTTCAGCTAGCCAATTTCTGATCCACATCTCTAAATCACCCTCTATCCCCAGCCTCCGTATTTTTTGCAATAGCCTACCGTGGGGAACCTTATCAAACGCTTTGCTGAAATCCATATACACCAGATCAACTGCTCTACCCTCGTCTACCTGTTCAGTCACCTTCTCAAAGAACTCAATAAGGTTTGTGAGGCATGACCTACCCTTCACAAAGCCATGCTGACTATCCCTGATCATATTATTCCTATCTAGATGATTATAAATCTTGTCTCTTATAAACCCCTCCAAGACTTTACCCACTACAGACGTGAGGCTCACCGGTCTATAGTTGCCGGGGTTGTCTCTGCTCCCCTTTTTGAACAAAGGGACCACATTTGCTGTCCTCCAGTCCTCTGGCACTATTCCTGTAGCCAATGATGACATAAAAATCAAAGCCAACCTTAGCCCATACCGGAATTGGACCCTTGCTGTAGGCGTCATCCTGCATCACAAACAAGCCATCTAGCCAACTGAACTAACCAACCCCCAGCCAGAGCTTTCACACAGATTCGTTAAATCTAGCATTCCTAAAAGCTCCCTTTGAGATTTGGAGATAGTTTGCCAAAGTCAGCATAAATGCTCTTCATTGTCTACAGGTTTGAAAGATGTTAATATGTTTTATGTTCTTCCCTGTGAATCAATCTGGGCCTCACCATTGTGTGAACCGCTCCATTTTACCTTAAACTAAACAGTCCCAAGACAATCTGACAACCTTCAGATTTACAACATAGAGAACGTCATTTGTGACTTTGTTCAGAGTCAACTCGGTACTCTGGCAGGGTGGAAACCTGATTTGAGGGATTCAAACATGGGAGTTTTAGAAAACATGGGAATGGATTCCTGAAGCGCAAATATTTTGCAAAGGGAGATTATCAATTGGATGGTAGTTTGAAAGGACAGAGTGGTCAGGGGTGTTTTTTGAGAGGGGTAATGACAGCAGATTTGAAAAGAGAAGGAAAAAACATCTGAAGAGAGAACACCATTTACAATATTGATACTGTATGGGGAGTTGAACTGGAATAGGATCAAGAGAACAGGAGGTGTGAAGCATGGCTAAGATGAGCTCAGAAGGCATATAGAATTTACAGTGCAGAAGGAGGCCATTCGGCCCATCGAGTCTGCACCGGCTCTTGGAAAGAGCACCCTACACAAGCCCACACCTCCACCCTATCCCTATAACCCAGGAACCCCCCCCCCCCAACACGAAGGGCAATTTTGGACACCAAGGGCAATTTAGCATGGCCAATCCACCTAACCTGCACATATTTGGACTGTGGGAGGAAACCGGAGCACCCGGAGGAAACCCACGCAGACACGGGGAGAACGTGCAGACTCCGCACAGGCAGTGACCCAAGTCATGAGTCGAACCTAGGACCCTGGAGCTGTGAAGCAATTGTGCTAACCACTATGCTACCGTGCTGCCCTCAATGGGGAGATAGGAGAAAAATGAGAGGAAAATACAAGTTCAGGGCGAGGGAAAGTAGGAGCATTAAAGGAAACATGGCTAAGAGGGCTAGTAGAAGTGAGGGATGTGTCAGAGACAGGTGACTGAATCATCTCAAGCTTATGACTCCAATGTCCATGATCTCCCCACACTTGTTGGAGGTGAGGGTTGAGTAGCAAGGGCAAGGGGTTCAAGAAGACGGTCTACAGTCAAGAATAGCAAGAAGCAGTTTTGGCCAAGACACGGATCTGATAGTTTTAAGAGGTCCAGTCAAATCCAACAATGGATGGCTAAACCAGCTATGAGTTGCACCTTTCAAGTCTGTGATCCTTGGACTTGAGAGTCGTACCAAGGGGAAGGGCCATGGTGAGAGAGAATGGGGGATCAGATAAATTTGATAAATGGCACACTGCCACTGGGACTATCTTGACTGCTTGATTGATGGAAGATGGGGAGCCAGGTATGGAGACTTCATTAAGGGAAGGTGGCAGCACTCCTCAGTCAGGTTCCATTAAGGCCTGATGTTGCGGCAATCATTCACAAGTTCACGAATGGAAAGGCCATGTTCACAAGTGAACAGACATTCCAGAGGGAGATGTATAGAGGAGTGGTGAGAGCTAAGTAGTTAACAAAGTTTATTGGGTTGTCAGTGCAAGGGATGACTTGACAGAAAGACGACTGGCAAGGTTACCCCCCTCCAAGGTTAGCAATTAGCCACAATCGGCGGAAAAGTTGGTTTGGTTAACTGAGGTCAGAGTTGGTACGTAATGAGCCAGCCCAGCACCAAGTTCCTCGATGAACCTGTTAAAGGATGCCAAGAAAAGCACAGAGGAAAGATGAAGGCTTATCTAACAGGGAGTCAAGCCTGGGACAGCAGCAAGAGCAGGAAGGTCAAGAAATACCAAACGATTAGCTCAACAACTTCGGAAGGGTGGAATTAGCATGCAGCATCAATGAGTATTGTGTTGAGTCCAGAAGCTGGTTGAGAGTAGAGTACTGGAAGACGTATTGATGGAGGTATTTTCAAAGGAATGAAGATCCAGGAGGTATACAGACACAGTTGCAAAGTTAGAAGGCATTATAAAAATACGTAATATGCATTTATAGCAACTTTCAAGCCCTCAAATTTCCCAAAATACTTCAACCAGTGAATTACTTTTGAAGTGTAGTTATTTATGGATTCAAACATAGCAGTCAATTTCCATAAAGCTCCTCGAGATGGCAATAAGACAAATGACCTGTTAAATCTATCAGGTGGTGCGTGTTGATGAATGTATGTTGGCCAAAATATTTGGAGAAGTCACCTCTCTTATTAAAAACGTTGCAGGGAATTTGGAATTCCAAATGAACAGGAAGAACATTCGAAAGAATCATGGAATGGATAAACCACTGAAGGAAGCCAATCGGCCCATGTGTCCATACTGGCTCTGCACTCACCCAGTCCCACTCCCCTCTCTTTTCCCTGTAGCCCTGCCAACCTGGTCTGGCATACATGAGACTCCAGACCCACAGCAATGCAGTTGACTCTGAACTGCCTCTAAAATGTCCTAGCAAACACCTCAGTTCAAGGACAATTAGGGATGGGCAATGAACGCTGGCCTTACCAGGGCCCCCACATCCCAGAAAGAATAAATAAATGTGCCTCGATCACACTTGGGCATCTTAACCATATGTTGTGAACAAATTCTCATGTCTCCATTGCTTTCTTCACCTTGAATCTATCCCCTCATGTTCTTTACCAAGAAAAAAGATGCAAGTGTTAATTTTATATGTCAGCCTGCTTCCATATGCAAGTACCCTTTTTGGTCCCTAATCTTTTTGCCGACAGAAAACTTCTGGATTCCCTTTCACATCAGATTGTCTTGTTTACTTTTTCACTTCCCCTCTGAACCTTCTCTGTTCAGCTGAGCAAATGCAGTGCCAGAGTCAGATGATATTAGAGATGGAATCAGGTACTCTTTGTGATAGCACAGTGTGTGGCTGGAAGCTTAACTCGGTTAAATAATGACGCCAAGGTTCAGAATTCTGGTTCAGCCAGGAAGGACAAAAGTTAGTGGCGAGAGAACGGTGTTTCTAGTGTGAACCAAAAACAATGGCTTGTCTTTCAAATGTTTGGTTGTCGAAAATGGGAAGAGAAGGCATTTCAGGTGATGTTGTGGTTGCGGTTAAATAGATAGGAATGCAGTCCCATCGCCAACCACATTAACAGGTCAAGCAGTGCAGTGCGGAGGTTAAGTTTACATTTCTTAGTCACATAGGATATCAGGTGACTGACCAGCTTTGTTTTGGTCCTGGGGCAGTAGCAAAAGCCACACTGGGAAGATTCAAATATGGAGTTCCAGGTAAGATGGGTATGGATTTGGGAGGCAACAACACGTTCAAGGACTTCAGAGGGGAGGAAAGTTTGAAATGGGCCTGTAGTTTATAAGGATAGTGAGGCCAAGGGTTGTTTTTTGGGGGAGAAAGGTAGCGACGACAGATTTAGAGGGAGGCACAATACATGGAGTGTGAAATTGGGTTGAGAGAGCAAAAGAAATAACGAAAGTTTTAGCAGACAAGGGCAGGACCTAATAGGAATAGGAGTAGAACATTTATTCTCTCGAACCTATCAAGTTCGAGAGAGTAAATGGTCTACTCCTGTTCCTATCCAACATTGCATGTTGAACAACCAGTTTAACAATGAAGAGGCATTAGAGGGATTAAGAGACAGAGGCAAGTGTCATCAGCATAAATGTGGAAACTGTTGCTGGGGACGAGAAGCCGATCAAACAGGTAAAATTGAAATTAACTATCACAAGCTCCAATGAGCTGGACAACACAGGGCATTAGAGGATGAAGATGTGATTGATCTAGATGGAATTACAGACTAGTTAGCCTATCAGTAGTAGCAAAAATGCTAAAGGATATAATAACAGGACAGTGTCAAAGTCAACATGGATTTATGGAAGGAAAATCATGTTTGACAAAAACCTACTGGGAATTGTTTGAGGACGTAACTAGTAGTATAGATAAGAGTAAACCAGTGGATGTGGTATATCAAAGCTTTCTGAAAATCAAAATAAAAGTCCCACACAAGAGACAAGCATGCAAAATTAAAGCACATGAGATTGGGGGTAATATATTGGCATGGATTGTGAATTGGTTAGCAGACAAGAGACAGAGAGTAGGAATAAATAATTATTTTTCAGCGTGGTAGGCAGTAACTAGTGGGGTACCGCAGACCCAGCTATTCATAATATACATCAATGATTTGGGTGAGGGAATCAAAAGTAATATTTCCAAGTTTGATGACTATTCCAAACTAGAAGGAATTGTGAGTGGTAAGGAGTATGTAAAGAGACTTCAAAGCAATTTAACAAGTTGAGCGAGGGGGGGGGGAAATAGATGCAGTATAAAAAATATGAAGTTATCCACTTCAGTAGGAAAAACAGAATTGCTGATTATTATTTAAATGGTGATAGATTGGGAAATGTTGATGTACAGTTAGGAGAGCAAATGGTATGTTGGCCTTTGTTGCAAGATAATTTGAGTACAGGAGTAAGGATGTCTTACTGCAGCTGTACAGGGCCTTGGTGAGGCCACAATGGGGTATTGTTTTCAGTTTTGGTTTCCTTACCCAAGAAAGGATTTAGAAAGTGCAACAAAGGTTCACAAGACTGGGTCGATTAGGCCTGTATTCACTGCAATTTAGAGGAATGGGTTTCTTATTGGAACATATAAAATTCTGACAGGGCTGGAAAGACTGGATGCAGGGATGATCGCTAGTTCAAAGGGTCACAGTCTCAGGATACGAGTGAAGCCATTTAGGTCTGAGATGAGAAGAGATTTCTTCACCGAGGGTGGTGAACCTGTGGAAGGCTGTGGAGGCCAGTTCACTGAATATGGAAAAAGATTTCTAGACACTAAAGGCGCCAAGGGATATGGGGACAGAGCGGGAGTGTGGCGTTGAGATGGAGGATCAACCATGATCATACCGAATGGCAGAGCAGGCTTGAGGGGCCAAATGATCTTCACCTGCCCCTACTGTCTATGTTTCGAAAGGCTGCAGAGAGGTAAAGGTATACTTAGGTAAACAAATGCAGCAGCCAGACGATCCACACCAAGGTCTCTCAAACAGCAAATGACTGAGCAGATAAACTGTTTTTCATGGTATTGGTTGTGAGACCTGTGGACAAAAACAATTAAGTTTTTTTGTATGAACCACATTGATTCCTACTGTAAATTCAGGTTGTCAGTTGCCACTAAAACTGGCTTACTTTTGCCCTACACTTAATTTGTGCTGGATGTCTCCTGTGGTTAAATTGTTTTTGAAAAGTGCAACTCAACTCGGGGACTACATAGGAAATTTCCTCTAATTTCCATTCTTTAGCTCGAGTGCCATATTAGGATGTCAAATCCTATGGAATTTGTGAAAACACTGAATTTTAATTTTCCATAACCTCTTTGTAAACTCAGCAAATCATATTTCATCAGCGTATTCATACAAAATTAAGCACAACAAAAAAAGGGACGAGGTGCTTCAAGTTCTGCCCCAATCAAGTGGATCACAAATCAATTAAATGTCCATTAAAATTTAAAGCTGCAGCTTAATCATGATTTTCTATGCCAGAATACAATAAAAAATAACTTCCTATTGCACCTAATCCTTTTTTTAAAAAATATAAATGCTTTCCTATTTTTCTTTGTAAACGCTTTTCAACCTTGATCAAATTCTTGTTCTTCAGATCTTCCCACTGGTTTCTCAAATGAAAAAGCAAAACCAAAACTAGTAATATAATATGGATCCAAGCAACAAAGACATTACCACAAAATGACAGGATTGGGGGCATGTCCTCATCAATTTAGCTAGGCTGTCTTAATAGGTAGCTGTTGATATTCTTTGGGCGTTATTTTCTGGTCAGGTCTGAGGCAGGGCCCAATGCAAGCGAGAGTGCAGAATTTGGAGTTCCAGCCAAAATTCCATTCACTTTCAGCAACACCGGAAAATCCCAGCTGCAAACGAGAACCAAAGATTTTGGACTTTATCTCTTCTATAACCATGTTCCTTAGCTCAAATCGGCACCCAAGTCAGTAAGCTTTTTTAAAAATTAATGCTGACAATTTGGGGATTTTGAGTAGAAAATTGGGGTTCCTAACTATGTAGGGTGGTTTAGATATATGTGAAGTTACACAGAAGTAAAGAAATAGTATTTAGATAAACCCAGGTCACGAACACTGTATATATTTCAGATAGTCTTTTACCAGTGCCATATTTTTTCTCACATTCCAAATGTTAAAGATTTATACTCCATCCGATGAAAGGTCAATTATCATAATTTCCCCTTGAATCCTTTTCAAAAATGCTGTTTTAGGAGAAGTAGGCAATTCAGCGCTTCGAGCCTGCTCCGCCATTCAATCAGATCATGGCTGATCTCTTCCTGGTCTCAAATCCACATCCCTATCTGTTTCCCAAATCCCTTTAACCCATTTTTAAAATCAGAAATATATCTGTCTCCTTCTTGAAACCATTTAATGACTCAGATTCCATCGCACTATGGGGCAGCAGGTTCCACAAATTCACCACCCTCTGCGAGAAGTAGTTCCAACTCATCTCAGTTCAAAGCTACTGCCTCTCAACCTATAAATCGGTGAGATCTCATTCTAGATTGCCCCACAAGGGGGAACATTTGGTCTAAGTATACTTTATCAATCCCTTTTAGTATTTTATATACCTCGATCAGATTCCCTCATCCTTCTAAACTCCAGCATGTACAAGCCCAAACTGTTTAATCTCTCCTCATACATCAACCCTTTCATCTCCGGAATCAATCTGGTGAACCTCCTCTGAACTGCCTCCAATATCACCACATCCTTCCTCAAACAGGGACACCAAAACTGAACACAATACTTTCATACTCCAGTCCTTTTGCAATAAACGCTAACATTCCATTTGCCTTTTAAATTACACGCTGTACCTGCATACTGGTTTTCTGCGATTCATGAACAAAGACACCCAGATCCCTCCGCCCAGGCATTTTGAATCTGCTTTTTAGATAATAATAATCGGCCAAAATGGATAACCTCACACTTAATTTTGGCCCAATCTCCTGGCCCATCTATACCTGCCTGTAAAATGTTTATCTCCTCCTCACTGCCCGCTTACAGTTTACATTCATCTGAATTAGAGTTATGTCAAACCAAGCTGCTGTAGACAGTCACAGAATTGTGACAGAACGGATGGAGGCCATTTGGCAAATCATGTTTGCACTGGCTCTCCGAATGTGCCACTCCCCTGTCTTCTCCACATTCTTCCCAGATAATAATCTAATTCCCTCTGGAGTGCCTCAGTTGAACCTGCCTTCACCACATTCAGGCATTCCATTCCAAATCTTAACCACACATTGCATGAAAATAGTTTCTCATGATTCCATTGCTTCTTTTTGCGAATTATCTTGAATCTGTGTCCTCAATTGTTCCTACAGGGACATTTTTTTCCTATGTATTGTGTCCTGACCCACTGATTGTGAATACCTCTATCAAACCTAATCATGCTAAATATATGTAGTTTTTGAAAGCAGCAATGATTTATCCAGAAAGTAATCTGATTACATCAAAGAGGTTAGGGTTTGTGATAAAGATTCTACTCAAATACTGCGAAAGGCAGAAGGAAAAGTTCAAGTTTATGTAATCAAACGTGCAAGTGTATAAAGCATTCACACACCCCTTAACTACTGGCAAACTTACACATCATCAATATGCATTTGTGCTAATATGTAGTTTTCACAAATACAAGTTAGAAAATAATTTCTCCTCCTGGTTGTGACAAATTACTTAGACAATACTATTATTGCCAGTGGACATAAATTACTGTCCCTTCATCGCTGGTCAGAACTCCCTAGCAAGCAGCATTTTTGGTGTACCTCAAGTACATGACTGCAGTAGTTCAAGAAGAAGGATCACCAGTGCCCTGTTAAGGACAACCACGGATGGGCAATAAATTCTGGCCTTCAATGATGCCCACTCCTGTAGACTGCTGTAAACAAATGCCAATGTGGTCAAGTAGCTTGAAGAGATTCCATGGCCCTGTTTCCCAAAAAGAAGCAGCAAAATCTTTGGATATCCTGGCCAACGTGCATTCTTCAACCAACATAAAAAAAGGTTAACTGGTCATTGATCTCAGGGACCTTACTGTGTAAATTGGCTGCTTGCATTTGCCGACATCATAGAGATGCATTTCAAAAGCAACTGATTGGCCATGCAGAGCTTTGTGAGGTCATGAAGACATAAACAATGCTAAACAAATGCAAGTTTTGCTTTCTTCAATGAACTAGATTATTACGTCTTCCCCCAATGTACCTTGCGTTGGAATTGATCAAAAGAAATGCATTTGTCAAAGGGTCGACTGGACTCGAAATGTTTGCTCTTTTCTCTCACTGCAGATGCTGCCAGACCTGCTGAGATTTTCCAGCATTTTCTTTTTGGTTTCAGATTCCAGCATCCGCAGTATTTGCTTTTAAAAGAAATGAATTACCTGATGAAACTACACAAATAGATTCTAATTTTCTTTCCAACAATTTACATTTTCAGTCAACCAAGTCCCACTTTTGCCAATTCAAGCAGATTATTTAATCAGTTACTCTGCTACAGCAACAATCAAAGTCTACAGTGAGGTCTGTAATGATGTAATTTTATCACTCCTTTGCAAAACAAGGTGCCAGACCACTATGTTAATGATCCTCAAAAAGCCTTCCTCGTTTAAATCTTAACAAACCAAATATTACTAAAAAATTGATTAATTTTTTATTACTTAACAGCACAACTCTGAATATCAAGTTATATTTCAAATCTGTCTTTATCCATGTCAATGTCAGTCATGAAACATAAGCCAACTGACAAAATTACACTGCAAGTTTGCAAACATTCAACTCACAGCCATTGTGAACCATCGAAAAGGTTCACACTAAGTATTGCCGTAGGCATATAAACGTCAAGTTAATGAACTTTTAATATAATTTGGGTAAAAAGCAAGATTTCATTCTTTCAGCCTTGTATCCATTAATAGATTTAACAGGACCATGTGTGATGCACCTATACATATCCTGAACAAGTAGCTACATGAAGGAAATATCCAAACCATTGATCAGATTTTAAAATGTAAACCGAAATCATTGTGCAAGCTTCCAGGAACAATTTTTCAGGCGAGAATCAGTAGACACATGCCGCGAATACCTTCATTCCCCCCACAAATACCCTCATTTCCCCCCCCCCACCCGTGAATACCCTCATTCTCTCCCCCCGCCCCCCCCCCCCCGGGCGAATACCCTCATTGCGCCCCATCGTCACTCCCATCCCCCCTGCGAATACCCTTAGTCACCCTGCGAATACCCCTCATTTCCCCCCCCCCCAGCGAATGCCATCATTCCCCTCCCCACGAACACCCTCATTCCCCCACCCACGAATACCCTCACTCCCCCCCCCAGCGAATCCCATCATTCCCCTCCCGTAAATTCCATCATTCCCCCCCCCAGCGAGTGCCATCATTCCCCTCCCCACGAATAGCCCCATTCCCCACCCCCAGTGAATACCCCCATTCCCCCTCCCCACGTATACCATCATTTCCCCCCCCCCATCATTCCTCTCCCACAAATGCCATCATTCCCCTCCCCCCCGCGAATACCATCATTCCCCCCCGCGAACACCCTCATTTCCACCCCCGCGAATACCGTCATTCCCCTCCCCACGAATACCCTCATTTCCCGCCCCCCGCAAATACCCTCATTGTCCCCCCCCACGAATACAGTCATTTCCCCCGCACGAACACCGTCATTTCCCCCCATGAATTCCCTCATCCCCCCCCCGCTGTCACCCCCATTTCACCCTCACCCCCCCACCACCCTCACACCCTATCACCCTCATCCCCATCACACACCCCCAAACGCCCTCACCCCAAAATCACCCCCACACCCCACAAAAGCAATCCCTCCACCCACCCACCACCCCCCATCACCCTCGCCCCCACCCCCCCCATCGCCCTCGCCCCCCCATCGCCCTCGCCCCCGCCCCCCCCCCATCATCCACGCCCCCGCCCCCCCCATCATCCACGCCCCCGCCCCCCCCATCATCCACGCCCCCGCCCCCCCATCACCCTCGCCCCCGCCCCCCCATCGCCCTCGCCCCCCCCCCAATCGCCCCCGCCCCCCCATATCACCCACGCCCCCCGCCCCCCCATCACCTTCGCCCCCCCCCCATCACCCTCGCCCCCCCCCATCACCCTCGCCCCCCCCCCCATCACCCTCGCCCCCCCCCATCACCCTCGCCCCCCCCCCCCCATCACCCTCGCCCCCCCCCCCATCACCCTCGCCCCCCCCCCATCACCCTCGCCCCCCCCCATCACCCTCGCCCCCCCATCACCCTCGCCCCCCCCATCACCCTCGCCCCCCCATCACCCTCGCCCCCGCCCCCCCCATCACCCTCGCCCCCGCCCCCCCATCACCCTCGCCCCCGCCCCCCCATCACCCTCGCCCCCGCCCCCCCCATCACCCTCGCCCCCGCCCCCCCCATCACCCTCGCCCCCTCCCCCCCCATCACCCTCGCCCCCGCCCCCCCATCACACTCGCCCCCGCCCCCCCACCACACTCCCCCCCGCCCCCCCACCACACCGCCCCCGCCCCCCATCACACTCGCCCCCACCCCCCCATCATACTCGCCCCCGCCCTCGCCCCCCCACACCCACCCCCCACCCCACCCCCCCTACCCCAACCCCACCACCCCCCCCTACCCCAACCCCCCCTACCCCCCCACCCCACCCACCCCCCCACCCACCCCCCCAACCCCACCCCCCACCCCCTACCCCCCCCACCCCAACCCCCCTTCCACCCCACACCCACCCCCCCTCCCCTCCCACACCCCACCCACCCCCTCCCCTCCCACCCCCCCTCCCCTCCCGCCCCCACCCCCCCCTCCCCTCCCACCCCCACCTCACGACCCACCCCCCCTCCCCACCCACCCCCCCCTCCCCTCCCGCACCCACCCCCCCCTCCCCTCCCGCACCAACCCACCCACCCCCCCCTCCCGCACCCACCCACCCCTCCCCTCCCGCACCCACCCACCCCCCCTCCCCTCCCGCACCCCCCCCACCCCACCCCCCCACCCCACCACCCCCCCCCCTACCCCAACCCCCCCACCCCCACCCCCCACCCCAACCCCCCCTACCCCCCACACCCACCCACCCCCCCTCCCCTCCCACACCCACCCACCCCCCCCCTCCCCGCACACACCCCCACCCCCCCCCCTCCCACCCCCCACCCCCCCCTCCCCTCCCCACCCCCCCCCCCGCACCCACCCCCCCTCCCCACCCACCCCCCCTCCCGCACCCACCCCCCCCTCCCCCCCCGCACCCACCCCCCCCTCCCCTCCCCACCAACCCACCCACCCACCCTCCCGCACCCACACACCCCCCCTCCCCTCCCGCACCCACACACCCCCCCCTCCCCCCCGCACCCACCCTCCCGCACCCACCCACCCCCCCCCCCCTACCCACCCACCCCCCCTCCCCTCCCGCACCCACCCCCCCCTCCCCTCCCGCACCCACCTCCCCCTCCCCTCCCGCACCCACCTCCCCTCCCGCACCCACCCACCACCCCCTCCCCTCCCGCACCCACCCACCCCCCCCCTCCCGCACCCACCCACCCCCCCCTCCCCTCCCGCACCCACCCACCCCCCCTCCCCTCCCGCACCCACCCACCCCCCCCTCCCCTCCCGCACCCACCCACCCCCCCCTCCCCTCCCGCACCCACCCACCCCCCCCTCCCCCCCCACCCACCCACCCCCCCCCTCCCCTCCCGCACCCACCCACCCACCCCCCCCTCCCCTCCCGCACCCACCCACCCCCCCCCTCCCGCACCCACCCACCCCCCCCCTCCCGCACCCACCCACCCCCCCCTCCCCTCCCGCACCCACCCACCCCCCCCCTCCCGCACCCACCCACCCCCCCCTCCCCTCCCTACCCACCCCCCTCCCGCACCCACCCCCCCCCCTCCCCTCCCGCACCCACCCCCCCCTCCCCTCCCGCACCCACCCCCCCCACCCCCTCCCCACCCACCCCCCCCTCCCCTCCCGCACCCACCCACCCACCCCCCCCCCCTCCCGCACCCACCCCCCCCTCCCCTCCCGCACCCCCCCCCCTCCCCTCCCGCACCCACCCACCCACCCCCCCTCCCCACCCACCCACCCACCCCCCCCCCCGCACCCACCCCACCCCCCCCTCCCACACCCCCCTCCCCCCCCCTCCCCACCCCCCTCCCATCCCCACCCCCCTCCCCCCCCTCCCGCACCCCCCTCCCATCCCCACCCCCCCCCCCACCCCCCTCCCCTACCCACCCCCCTCCCCTACCCACCCCCCCTCCCCTACCCCCCCCCTCCCCCTACCCACCCCCCCCCCTCCCCTACCCCCCCCTTCCCCTACCCACCCCCCCCTCCCCTACCCACCCCCCCCCTCCCCTACCCACCCCCCCCTCCCCTACCCACCCCCCCCTCCCCCCCGCACACACCCACCCCCCCCTCCCGCACCCCCCTCCCCTACCCACCCCCCCCTCCCCTACCCACCCCCCCCTCCCGCACCCACCCCCCACCTCCCGCACCTACCCCCCACCTCCCCTCCCCCCACCCCCCCCTCCCCCCACCCCCCACCTCCCCCCACCCCCCACCTCCCCTCCCCCCACCCCCCACCTCCCCTCCCCCCACCCCCCCTCCCCCACCCCCCCCCCAACCCCCCACCCCTCCCCACCCCACCCCCCTCCCCTCCCCACCCACCCCCCCTCCCCCCCTCTCCCCTACCCATCCCCCCCCCACCCCCCTCTCCCCTACCCATCCCCCACCCCCCCTACCCCCCCCACCCCCCCTCTCCCCTACCCCCCCCCCACCCCCCCCTCTCCCCTACCCCCCCCACCCCCCCCCTCTCCCCTACCCCCCCCCACCCCCCCCTCTCCCCTACCCCCCCCACCCCCCTCCTCCCCTACCCCCCCCCCCACCCCCCCCACTCCCCTACCCCCCCCCACCCCCCCCACTCCCCTACCCCCCCCCTCCCCTACCCCCCCTCACCCCCCCCCTCCCCTACCCCCCCCTCTCCCCTACCCCCCCCTCTCCCTACCCCCCCCCACCACCCCCCCTCTCCCCTACCCCCCCCTCTCCCCTACCCCCCCCCCCACCCCCCCTCTCCCCTACCCCCCCCTACCCCCCCTCTCCCCTACCCCCCCTCTCCCCTACCCCCCCCCCACCCCCCCCTCTCCCCTAACCCCCCCCTCTCCCCTACCCCCCCCCAGCCCCCCCTCTCCCCTACCCCCCCCCTCTCCACTACCCCCCCCACCCCCCCTCTCCCCTACCCCCCCTCTCCCCTACCCCCCCTACCCCCCCCCTCTCCCCTATCCCCCCCACCCCCCTATCCCCCCCCACCCCCCCACCCCCCCCCACCCCCACCCCCTCTCCCCCTACCCCCCCCCCACCCCCCTATCCCCTACCCCCCCCACCCCCCTCTCACCTACCCCCCCCCCACCCCCCTCTCACCTACCCCCCCCACCCCCCTCTCACCTACCCCCCCCACCCCCCCCCACCCCCCCTCTCCCCTACCCACCCCTCCCCCTACCCCCCCCTCTCCCCTACCCCCCCCCCCCCCCCCTCTCCCCTACCCCCCCCCACCCCTACCCCCCCCACCCACCCCTACCCCCCCCACCCACCCCTACCCCCCCCACCCCCCCCCCTCTCCCCTACCCCCACCTCCCCTCCCCCCACCCCCACCCCCCACCTCCCCTCCCCCCACCCCCACACCTCCCCTCCCCCACCCCCCCTCCCCACCCCCCTCCCCCCAACCCCCCACCCCTCCCGCACCCACCCCCCTCCCCTCCCCTCCCGCACCCAACCCCCCTCCCCCCCCCACCCACCCCCCCTCTCCCCTACCCATCCCCCCCCACCCCCCCCCAACCCCCCTCTCCCCCCACCCCCCCCCTCTCCCCTACCCCCCCCCCACCCCCCCCTCTCCCCTACCCCCCCCACCCACCCCTACCCCCCCCACCCCCCCCCTCTCCCCTACCCCCACCTCCCCTCCCCCCCACCCCCACCCCCCACCTCCCCTCCCCCCACCCCCACACCTCCCTCCCCCACCCCCCCTCCCCACCCCCCTCCCCCCAACCCCCCACCCCTCCCGCACCCACCCCCCTCCCCTCCCGCACCCAACCCCCCTCCCCCCCACCCACCCCCCCTCTCCCCTACCCATCCCCCCCACCCCCCCCCCAACCCCCCTCTCCCCCACCCCCCCCCTCTCCCCTACCCCCCCCCCCACCCCCCCCTCTCCCCTACCCCCCCCCCACCACTCCCCCTACCCCCCCCCACCACTCCCCTACCCCCCCCCACCCACCCCTCTCCCCCTACCCCCCCTCTCCCCTACCCCCCCCTCTCCCCTACCCCCCCCCTCTCCCCTACCCCCCCCCTCTCCCCTACCCCCCCCACCACCCCCCCCTCTCCCTACCCCCCCCCACCACCCCCCCTCTCCCCTACCCCCCCCACCCCCCCCCTCTCCCCCCCCCACCCCCCCCTCTCCCCTACCCCCCCCACCCCCCCCTCATCCCCCCCCCCCCACCCCCCCCTCTCCCCCCCCCCCCACCCCCCCCTCTCCCCCCCCCCCACCCCCCCCTCTCTCCCCCCCCCCCACCCCCCCCCTCCTCCCCCCCCCCCCCACCCCCCCCTCTCCCCCCCCCCCCACCCCCCCCTCTCCCCCCCCCCACCCCCCCCTCTCCCCTACCCCCCCCACCCCCCCCACCCCCCCCTCTCCCCTACCCCCCCTCCCTCCCTCTCCCCCCCCCACCCCCCCTCTCCCCTACCCCCCCCCACTCCCCCCCTCTCCCCTACCCACCCCCACCCCCCCCACCCCCCTCTCCACTACCCCCCCCCTCCCCTACCCCCCCCCCCCCACCCCTCTCCCCTACCCCCCCACCCCCCCCTCTCCCCTACCCCCCCTCTCCCCTACCCCCCCCCTCCCCTACCCCCCACCCCACCCTCTCCCCTACCCCCCCACCCCCCCCTCTCCCCTACCCCCCCTCTCCCCTACCCCCCCCCCTCTCCCCTACCCCCCCTACCCCCCCCTCTCCCCTACCCCCCCCACCCCCCCCCCTCTCCCCTACCCCCCCCTCTCCCCTACCCCCCTCTCCCCTACCCCCCCCACCCCCCCTCTCCCCTACCCCCCCCCACCCCCCCCTCTCCCCTACCCCCCCTCCCTCTCCCCTATCCCCCCCCACCCCCCCCCTCCCCTACCCCTCCCCACCCCCCTCTCCCCTACCCCCCCCATCCCCCCCCTCCCTACCCCCCCCTCTCCCCTACCCCCCCCACCCCCCCCCTCCCCCTACCCCCCCACCCCCCTCTCCCCTACCCCCCCCCCACCCCCCCCTCTCCCTACCCCCCCTCTCCCCTACCCCCCCCCTCTCCCCTACCCCCCCCACCCCCCCCCTCCCCTACCCCCCCCCCCACCCCCCCTACCCCCCCCCACCCCCCCCTCTCCCCTACCCCCCCCACCCCCCCCTCTCCCCTACCCCCCCCACACACCCCTCTCCCTACCCCCCCCACACCCCCCCGCTCCCCTACCCCCCCCCCACCCCCCCACTCCCCTACCCCCCCCACCCCCCCTCTCCCCTACCCCC
>NW_027308737.1:47138-74548 GCF_047496885.1 Scyliorhinus torazame | reverse complement strand
AGAGTGAAGAGAAGCGAGGAGAGCGTTGCAGAGAGAGAGTGAAGAGAGTGGAGAGAGTTAGAGAGACAGTGAGGAGAGTGAAGAGAGACAGTGAGGAGAGTGTTAGTGAGGAGAGTTAGAGTGAAGAGAGTATGGAGAGAATTAGGGAGAGAGAGTGAGGAGAGAGAGTGAGGAGAGAGAGTGAGGAGAAAGAGTGAGGAGAGAGAGTGAGGAGAGAGAGTGAGGAGAGAGAGTGAGGGGAGAGAGTGAGGGGAGAGAGTGTTAGAGTGAAGAGAGTGAGGAGAGAATTAGGGAGAGAGTGAGGAAAGAGTTAGCGAGTGAGGAGAGAAAGTGAGGACAGAGTAACAGTGAGGAGAAAGTTAGAGAGAGTGAGGAGAGAGATTGAGTAGACAGTGAGGAGAGAGATAGTGACTGAGGGGAGAGTTAGAGAGAGTGTGAGGAGAGAGAGTTAGAGACTGAGGAGAGAGATAGAGTGAGGGGAGAGTTAGAGAGAGAGAGTGAGGAGAAAGTGAGAGAGTGAGGAGAGAGATAGAGAGCGAGTGAGGAGAGAGGTAGAGAGAGTGAGGAGAGGGTTTGAGAGAGAGTAAGGACAGAATTAGAGACAGTGGATAGAGAGAGAGAGAGTGAGGAGAGAGATAGTGATAGAGTGAGAAAAGCGTTGCAGAGAGAGTTAGAGAGAGAGAGTGAGGAGAGAGTGTTAGAGTGAGGAGAGAGTTAGAGAGTGAGGAGAGAGATAGAGAGTGAGGAGAGAGTGAGGACAGAGTTGGAGAGAGAGTGAGGAGAGAGAGTGAGGAGAGAGAGTGAGGAGAGAGAGTGAGGAGAGAGAGTGAGGAGAGAGAGAGAGGAGAGAGAGAGAGTGAGGAGAGAGAGAGAGTGAGGAGAGAGAGAGAGTGAGGAGAGAGAGAGAGTGAGGAGAGAGAGAGAGTGAGGAGAGAGAGAGTGAGGAGAGAGAGAGAGTGAGGAGAGAGAGAGAGAGAGTGAGGAGAGAGAGAGAGTGAGGAGAGAGAGAGTGAGGAGAGAGAGAGAGTGAGGAGAGAGTGAGGAGAGAGAGAGAGTGAGGAGAGAGAGAGAGTGAGGAGAGAGAGAGAGTGAGGAGAGAGAGTGAGGAGAGAGAGAGTGAGGAGAGAGAGAGAGTGAGGAGAGAGAGAGTGAGGAGAGAGAGAGAGTGAGGAGAGAGAGAGTGAGGAGAGAGAGAGTGAGGAGAGAGAGAGAGTGAGGAGAGAGAGAGAGTGAGGAGAGAGAGAGAGTGAGGAGAGAGAGAGAGTGAGGAGAGAGAGAGAGTGAGGAGAGAGAGAGAGTGAGGAGAGAGAGAGAGTGAGGAGAGAGAGAGAGTGAGGAGAGAGAGAGTGAGGAGAGAGAGAGAGTGAGGAGAGAGAGAGTGAGGAGAGAGAGAGAGTGAGGAGAGAGAGAGAGTGAGGAGAGAGAGAGAGTGAGGAGAGAGAGAGAGAGAGTGAGGAGAGAGAGAGAGAGTGAAGAGCGAGTGAGAGACAGGAGAGAGTGAGAGAGAGAGGAGAGAGTTAGAGAGAGAGGAGAGAGTTAGAGAGAGAGGAGAGAGTTAGAGAGAGAGGAGAGAGTTAGAGAGAGAGGAGAGAGTTAGAGAGAGAGGAGAGAGTTAGAGAGAGAGGAGAGAAAGAGAGAGTGAGGAGAGAATCAAGACAAGAGAGGTAGAGAGAGAGAGGAGAGAGTTAGAGAGAGGAGAGAGTTAGAGAGAGAGGAGAGAGTTAGAGAGAGGAGAGAGTTAGAGAGAGAGGAGAGAGTTAGAGAGAGAGGAGAGAAAGAGAGAGTGAGGAGAGAATCAAGACAAGAGAGGTAGAGAGAGTGAGGAGAGAGAGAGAGAGTGGGTGGGGAGAGAGTTAGAGAGAGATAGTGAGAGAGATCGAGAGCGAGTGAAGAGAGTGAGTTAGAGACAGGAGAGAGGAGAGAAAGAGAGAGTGAGGAGAGAATCAAGACAGGAGAGTCAGAGAGTGAGGAGAGAGTTAGAGAGAGTGTTGAGGAACAACTTGAGGTTGTTTTCGTTGGAGAGAAGAAGGTTAAGAGGAGACTTAATAGAGGCATACAAAATAAATATCAGGGGGTTGGATAGGGTGGACAGTGAGAGTCTTCTCCCGCGGATGGAAATGGCTAGCACGAGGGGACATAGCTTTAAACTGAGGGGTAATAGATATAGGACAGAGGTCAGAGGTAGGTTCTTTATGCAAAGAGTGGTGAGGCCGTGGAATGCCCTACCTGCAACAGTAGTGAACTCGCCAACATTGAGGGCATTTAAAAGTTTATTGGATAAGCATATGGATGATAATGGCATAGTGTAGGTTAGATGGCTTTTGTTTCGGTGCAACATCGTGGGCCGAAGGGCCTGTACTGCGCTGTATCGTTCTATGTTCTAGTGGGTGGGGAGAGAGTTAGAGAGAGAGTGTTACAGAGAGAATCAGGAGAGAGTAAGAGTGAGTGAGGAGAGTTAGAATGAGGAAAGAGTTACAGAGAGAGTGAGGAGAGACTTAGAGAGAGAGTGGGGAGAGTGAGGAGAGAGTTAGAATGAGGAAAGAGTTACAGAGTGTGAGGAGTGAGGGAGGAGTGTAGCCACGTAAAATGGCTGCGTTCCGATTAATCTGGCCAAAACCCAGTTTAAAATGGCTAACCCGAAAGACTGCTGGGAAAAGCAGCCAAGAAGACAAGCAGGCAGCTGCAGACAGTTTTGCATATTTGGCTCTGGGAAGGTAGCCCAGATCGATACTCAGGGCTATCAACAGCCCATCAACCCAGGTATTCACAGTTGCATTCAGGACTGTTTGCAACCAATCTATTCAGACATCCACAGTTAAATCGGCTATCCCCGGGAACAATTGCAACATATTAGCAATTGAATACCGGGCCAGACCTGTCAGCGCCTGCAGTGGCCGAAACAAAGACAGGTGAGCGACCACTCCCCGATCGAGGAATCGCCTCACCATTGGACACATCGACCCCAGAGATTGGGGACAGAATCCAATCACTTGGGACTCCGGGTCAAGGGCCGCCCCGGGAGGCGGGAAGCCCCTGGGCCCTATAAAAGTGAAGGTCCAAGTTCAGATCTCGCTCTCTCTCCTCTTCGCCTGCTCGAGACCTTCGCAAGACCAGCCACCGGCAAGTGTAAGTTTGAATCCAGCGATCGCTATCCGGTAGAGACACCTAGCCACCGACCTGTAGCAGCCTTTTGAATCCCGCGGGCCAGATTTGATTGGACAAGCCATTCGTTTCCCTGACCTGGTGGGCTCTTCCTAAGTTAAGTATTGGCCAGTAGTGATAGGTTTATTATATAAATAGTAGTATTAGGGTATTAATATTGCTTGTTGTATATAATAAATGACCGTTGTTTTAATCCTTACTAAGCGGTGTGCTGTGTTATTAATCATAACCTAAACTTGAACCACGTGGCGGTATCATAAAGATACCTGGCGACTCATGAGCAAAGGTGACCTAAACAGAGCAAATAGACTAAAGCTAAAAAGAGCAACAGGAGAGAGTGAGGTGAGGAGAGAGTTAGAGAGAGTTAGAAAGAGAGTGAGGACAGAGTTAGAGAGAGTGAGGAGATAGATAGAGTGAGGAGAGAGATAGAGATTTACGAGAGTTGGAGAGAGAGAGTGATTAGAGAGTTAGAGAGTGTGACGAGAGAGAATGAGTAGAGAGTGACGAGAGAGAGAGAGAGTGAGCAGAGAGAGAGTGAGGAGAGCGTTAAAGAGAGATAGTGAGGAGAGAGGTAGAGAGTGAGGAGGGTTTGAGAGAGGAGAGGGTTTTAGAGAGAGTGAGAACAGAGAGAGAGTGAGGACAGAATTAGAGACAGGATAGAGTTAGAGAGAGAGAGTGAGGAGAGAGTTAGTGAGGAGAGTTAGAGTGAAGAGAGTCAGGAGAGAGTGTTAAGAGTGAGGAGAGAGTGAGAACAGAGTTAGAGAGTGTGGAGAGATAGAGCGAGTGAGGAGAGAGTTGCAGAGAGTGAGGTGAGAGTGTGGAGAGAGTTAGTGAGGAGAGTGTTAGAGTAAAGAGAGTGAGGAGAGAATTAGGGAGAGAGAGTGAGGAGAGAGATGGAGTAAGTGAGGAGAGCGTTGGAGAGAGAGAGTGGGTGGGGAGAGAGAGCAAGAATGTTACAGAGAATCAGGAGAGTTAGAAAGAGTGAGTCAGGAGAGAGTCTAGAGAGTGAGGAGAGAGTTAGAGAGTGAGGAGAGTGTTAGAGTGAGGAGAGAGTTAGAAAGAGTGACGAGAGAGTTAGAGAGTGAGGACAGAGTTAGAGAGAGTGAGGAGAGAGATAGAGAGAGAGTTACAAGAGTTGGGGAGAGTTAGAGTTAGAGAGTGAGTTAGAGTGAGGAGAGAGTTAGAAAGAGAGTGACGAGAGAGTTAGAGAGTGAAGAGAGAGTGAGGAGAGAGTTAGAGAGAGAGTGAGGAGAGGGTTTGAGAGTGAGGACAGAGGGGCTGAGGAGAGGGTTTGCGAGAGAGTGAGGACAGAATTCGAGAGACAGAGGATAGAGTTAGAGAGAGAGTGAGGAGACAGATAGTGATAGAGTGAGGAGAGCATAGCAGAGAGAGAGAGTGAGGAGAGTTAGAGAGTGAGGAGAAAGAGAGTGAGGAGAGAGTAGGAGAGCGTTAGTGAGGAGAGTATGGAGAGAGTGAGGAGAGTTAGAGAGTGAGGACGGAGTTAGAGAGAGGAGAAAGTTAGTGAGGAGAGAATTAGGGAGAGAGTTAGTGAGGAGAGTGTTAGTGAAGAGAGTGAGGAGAGAGAATTAGGGAGAGTGAGGAGAAAGTTAGAGAGAGTGAGGAGAGAGATAGAGAGTGAGGGGAGAGATAGAGTGAGGGGAGAGTTAGAGACAGTGAGGGAGAGTTAGAGACTGAGGAGAGAGTTAGAGAGAGATAGAGTGAGGACAGAGAGAGTGAGGAGAGAGGAGAGAAAGGGAGTGAGGTGAGAGAGTGAGCAGAGAGTCAAGACAGATTAGAGTCAGAGAGTGGGGAGTGAGTTATAGAGAGAGAGTGGGTGGGGAGAGAGTGAGGAGAGAGTTAGAGAGAGGGGAGAGTCAGGAGAGAGTTAGAGAGTGAGGACAGAATTAGAGAGTGAGGAGAGAGTTAAAGAGAGTGAGGAGAGGGTTTGAGAGCGAGTGAGGATAGAGTTAGAGTGAGGAGAGATAGCGATAGAGAGTGAGGAGAGATAGTGATAGAGAGTGAGGAGTGCGTTGGTGAGAGGGAGTTAGAGAGAGAGAGTGAGGAGAGAGTAAGGAGTGAGAGTGAGGAGAGAATTAGGGAGAGAGGGAGGGGAGAGTTAGAGAGTGCGAGGAGAGAGAGAGTTAGCGACAGTGAAGGAGAGTTGGAGAGAGACTGAGGAGAGAGTGAGTGAGGACAGAGTTAGAGAGAGAGAGTGAGGAGAGAGAGGAGGGAAAGAGAGTGAGGTGAGAGAGAGTGAGTATAGCGTCGACAGGAGAGTCAGAGAGTGAGGAGAGACATAGAGAGAGTGAGGAGTGAGTTATAGAGAGAGTGAGGAGAGCGTTAGAGTGAGGAGAGAGTGGGTGGGGAGAGAGTTAGAGTGAGTGAGGAGAGAGAGTGAGGAGAGTTAGAATGAGGAAAGAGTTAGAGCGAGAGTCAGGAGAGAGTTAGAAAGAGTGAGGAGAGAGAGAGTGAGGTGAGAGAGAGTGTGGAGCGAGTTAGTGAGGACAGAGTTAGAGAGAGTGAGGTGAGTGTGGAGTGAGCTAGAGAGAGCGAGGAGAGAGTTAGAGGAGAGAAAGAGAGGAGTAGAGAGTCAAGACAGGAGAGTCAGAGAGAGTGAGGAGAGTTAGAGAGAGTGGGGAGTGAGTTAGAGAGGAGGGAGTTACAGAGTGAAGGAGGAGAGAGAAAGTGAGGAGAGGGTTAGAGAGAGTGTCCAAGGATGTCCTCCTCCGGAACGTCACTTCCTACCTGGCTGGCAGCCCCAGGACCCATCTTGCTCCGAAAGCATGTGCGGGCGCACAAATCGGACCCGTTGGTCGAGAGGATTCATCTTCTCCTTGCGAACACTCAATACACCTACATGGCATACCCCGACGGCCAACAGGACACGGTCTCCCTGCGGGACCTGGCGCCCGCTGGAGCTCCCCACACCCCCCCAACACCAATCACCCCCCCAACACCAATCACCCCCCCAACACCAATCACCCCCTCCCTCCTGCCGGTGCACCTCACAGCCGCTCCCTTCCCGGGTGGATCGGCCTTCCTCCTGCCGTGCCCGCCCAGGTGTAGTGAAACAGGAACAAACACCGCGACACTCCCAGAGACGACAGTGCCCGAGCCAGCATCTCCACCACACCGGGGCTGAGACGATCGGCAAGGACGACCAGGGCAACCACTCGACTCATTGAATCTGCGTGACAAAGCAAGATCTGTAAATAATTCAGTTGCCCAGTAAAAGCTGCATTGTAAATAGTTAACAGTTGATATCGATGCATAGCCACTGTATTAAGGGAATCCCAGTACCGATCTTGTAAACCCCTACCACCATACGACCCACCACCCTGCCGGGTTCTTTTTTAACAAGGGGTGAATGTGGTGGTATGTATTAAGGGTATTACGGTACCCTGTGATGCCGAGAGGCTATTGGTAGACAGACACTGGGTCCTGATTGGATCAGCCGCCTGCTGGCTCCATCCAGTAATGCGGAGTATACGAACCCGGGTTCTCCCAGCAGCCGCATTCTGTAACCGAGCTGCTGGGGAACAAGTCTGCGTAATAAAGCCTTCGATTGACTTCATCTCTTCTCGCCTCGTGAGTAATTGATTGTGCTACAATGGGGAGTGGCTGAGGGAGAGAGAAGAGTGGGGGAGTGGTCTGAGGGAGAGAGGCAGAGTGGGGAGTGGTCTGAGGGAGAGAGACAGAGTGAGGGAGTTGTCTGGGGGAGTGGCTGAGGGAGAGAGACAGAGTGGGGGAGTGGTCTGGGAGAGAGGCGGAGTGGTCTGAGGGAGAGAGACAGGGGAGTGGTCTGAGGGAGAGAGGCAGAGTGGGGAGTGGTCTGAGGGAGAGAGGCAGAGTGGGGAGTAGTCTGAGGGAGAGAGGCTGTGGGGGAGTGGGTCGAGGGATAAAAGCAGAGGGGATGGTCTGAGGGAGAGAGAGACAGTGGGGGAGTGGCTGAAGGGGAGAGAGAGTGGAGGAGTGGTCTGAGGGAGAGAGGCAGAGTAGGGAGTGGTCTGAGGGAGAGAGTGGAGGAGTGGTCTGAGGGAGAGAGTGAGGGAGTGGGTCGAGGGATAGAGGGGGAGTGGTCTGGGAGAGAGACAGAGTGGCTGAGGGGGAGAGAGTGGGGGAGTGGTCTTGGAGAGACAGAATGGGGGAGTTGTATGGGGGAGAGAGACAGACAGAGTGGGGGAGTGGTCTGAGGGAGAGACAGAGTGGGGGAGTGGGTCGAGGGATAGAGGCAGAGTGGGGAGTGGTCTGAGAGAGACTGAGTGGGGGAGTGGTCTGGGGGAGAGAGACAGTGGGGGAGTGGTCTGAGGGAGAGAGACAGAGGGGGAGTGGCTGAGGGAGAGACAGAGGGGGGTTTGTCTGGGGGAGAGAGACAGAGTGTGGGAGTTGTCTGGGGAGAGAGAGACAGAGTGGGGGAGTGGTCTGGGGGGAGAGACAGTGGGGGAGTGGTCTGAGGGAGAGAGGGACAGAGTGGGGTAATGGACTGAGGGAGGGAGAGACAGAGTGGGGAGTGGTCTGGGAGAGAGAGAGAGACAGAGTGGGGAGTGGTCTGAGGGAGAGAGACAGAGTGGGGAGTGGTCTGAGGGAGAGAGACAGTGGGGGAGTGGTCTGAGGGAGAGTGGGGGAGTGGTCTGAGGGAGAGAGGGACAGAGTGGGGTAATGGTCTGAGGGAGGGAGAGACAGAGTGGGGAGTGGTCTGAGGGAGAGAGGCAGAGTGGGGAGTAGTCTGAGGGAGAGAGGCTGTGGGGGAGTGGGTCGAGGGATAAAAGCATAGAGTGGGGATGGTCTGAGGGAGAGACAGTGGGGGAGTGGCTGAAGGGGAGAGAGTGGGGGAGTGGTCTGAGGGAGAGAGGCAGAGTAGGGAGTGGTCTGAGGGAGAGAGTGGGGGAGTGGTCTGAGGGAGAGGCAGAGTGGGGAGTAGTCTGAGGGAGAGAGTGAGGGAGTGGGTCCAGGGATAGAGGGGGAGTGGTCTGGGAGAGAGACAGAGTGGCTGAGGGGGAGAGAGAGTGGGGGAGTGGTCTGAGGGAGAGAGACGGAGGGGGTGGGGGAGTGGTCTGGGAGAGAGACAGAATGGGGGAGTGGGTCGAGGGATAGAGGCAGAGTGGGGAGTGGTCTGAGAGAGACTGAGTGGGGGAGTGGTCTGGGGGAGAGAGACAGTGGGGGAGTGGTCTGAGGGAGAGACAGAGTGGGGGGTTTGTCTGGGGGAGAGAGACAGAGTGTGGGAGTTGTCTGGGGAGAGAGAGACAGAGTGGGGAGTGGTCTGGGGGGAGAGACAGTGGGGGAGTGGTCTGAGGGAGAGAGGGACAGAGTGGGGTAATGGTCTGAGGGAGGGAGAGACAGAGTGGGGAGTGGTCTGGGAGAGAGACAGAGTGGGGAGTGGTCTGAGGGAGAGAGACAGTGGGGGAGTGGTCTGAGGGAGAGAGGCAGAGTGGGGGAATGGTCTGAGGGAGAGAGGCAGAGTGGGGAGTGGTCTGAGGGATGGAAAAAGAACATATCAGGACTAGTTCCATTGTTCCTTCAAAGAATTGCACATGTACGATCGGCCAAATGGCCACTTTATTTTTCATTATTCGTTACCCCACATCTTGGAAGTGCTTGTGTAAAATACTGATGCCCTGACACAAACTCAGATCACATTCTGATCTGCCTACATCAGCAGCTCCCCTGCTTGTTTGAACTGGGAAGGATTCATAAATCATCCGGATTGTGGAAAAATAACATGATCTTATCACAGTTTCTGACTCAGATTAAATTGCAAAATTTTGGATTCCTCATCAAATTCCATTCAAGACAAAATGAGCTGTCAGAGGGAATATTAACCCAAAAAGCACTAACTCCTCCCCAGAGTGGCACAGTGGTTAGCACCGTCGCTTCAAAGCTCCAGGGGCCCAGGTTCAATTCCGGCCTGGGTCACTGTGTGGAGTCTGCATGTTCTCCCCGTGTCTGCGTGGGTTTCTTCCGGGTGCTCCGGTTTCCTCCCACATTCCAAAGATGGAAAAATTAGGTGGATTCGCTATCCTCAACTGCCCCTCAGGATCTAAAGATGTGATGGTTAGGTGGGGTATGGGGTTAGGTTGGGGGAGTGGGCCTGGACAGGGTGCTCTTTCAGAAGGTCGGTGTGACTCGATGGGCCGACTGGCTCCCTTCTGCACTCTAGGTATACGATGGTTGTATGGGTGCACGAGAGTGATGCAGAGATTCCGCCTTCTGCCAGTGGTTCTGAATTTCACTCTTTTATTTGAAGGTCGTGGGCCCGGCAATCCTCAATAAAGACATTTTTTATTGTGGGGTTGTCCCACAATTTATGATTTCGCACCATGGCCCTAAAACAATCAGTCTTCGCCATCTGACAGTGCAGCGCTCTCTCAGTACTGACCCTCTGACAGTGCAGCACTCCCTCAGTACTGACCCCCTGACAGTGCAGCACTCTCTCAGTACTGACCCTCTGACAGTGCAGCACTCCCTCAGTACTGACCCTCTGACAGTGCAGCTCTCCATCAGTACTGACCCTCTGACAGTGCAGCACTCCTTCAGTACTGACCGTCTGACAGTGCAGCACTCCCTCAATACTGACCTCTGACAGTGCAGCACTTCCTCAGTACTAACCTTCTGACAGTGCAGCACTCCATCAGTACTGACCCTCTGACAGTGCGGCACTCCATCAGTACTGACCCTCTGACAGTGCAGCACTCCCTCAGTACTGACCCGCTGACAGTGCAGCACTTCCTCAGTACTAACCTTCTGACAGTGCAGCACTCCATCAGTACTGACCCTCTGACAGTGCAGCACTCCCTCAGTACTGACCCGCTGACAGTGCAGCACTCGCTCAGTACTGACCCTCTGACAGTGCAGCACTCACTCAGTGCTGACCCTCTGACAGTGCAGCACTCCCTCAGTACTGATCCTCTGACAGTGCAGCACTCCCTCAGTACGGACCCTCTGACAGTGCAGCCCTCCCTCAGTACAGACCCGCTGACAGTGCAGCACTCGCTCAGTACTGACCCTCTGACAGTGCAGCACTCACTCAGTACTGCCACTCTGACAGTGCAGCACTCCCTCAGCACTGACCCTCTGACAGTGCAGCACTCCCTCAGTACTGACCCTCTGACAGTGCAGCACTCCCTCAGTACGGACCCGCTGACAGTGCAGCACACCCTCAGTACTGACCCTCTGACAGTGCAGCACACCCTCAGTACTGACCCTCTGACAGTGCAGCACACCCTCAGTACTGACCCTCTGACAGTGCGGCACTCCATCAGTACTGACCCTCTGACAGTGCAGCACTCCCTCAGTACTGACCCGCTGACAGTGCAGCACTTCCTCAGTACTAACCTTCTGACAGTGCAGCACTCCATCAGTACTGACCCTCTGACAGTGCAGCACTCCCTCAGTACTGACCCGCTGACAGTGCAGCACTCGCTCAGTACTGACCCTCTGACAGTGCAGCACTCACTCAGTGCTGACCCTCTGACAGTGCAGCACTCCCTCAGTACTGATCCTCTGACAGTGCAGCACTCCCTCAGTACGGACCCTCTGACAGTGCAGCCCTCCCTCAGTACTGACCCGCTGACAGTGCAGCACTCGCTCAGTACTGACCCTCTGACAGTGCAGCACTCACTCAGTACTGCCACTCTGACAGTGCAGCACTCCCTCAGCACTGACCCTCTGACAGTGCAGCACTCCCTCAGTACTGACCCTCTGACAGTGCAGCACTCCCTCAGTACGGACCCGCTGACAGTGCAGCACACCCTCAGTACTGACCCTCTGACAGTGCAGCACACCCTCAGTACTGACCCTCTGACAGTGCAGCACACCCTCAGTACTGACCCTCTGACAGTGCAGCACTCCCTCAGTACTGACCCGCTGACAGTGCAGCACTCCCTCAGTACTGACCCGCTGACAGTGCAGCACTCGCTCAGTACTGACCCTCTGACAGTGCAGCACTCACTCAGTACTGCCACTCTGACAGTGCAGCACTCCCTCAGCACTGACCCTCTGACAGTGCAGCACTCCCTCAGTACTGACCCTCTGACAGTGCAGCACTCCCTCAGTACGGACCCGCTGACAGTGCAGCACACCCTCAGTACTGACCCTCTGACAGTGCAGCACTCCCTCAGTACTGACCCACTGACAGTGCAGCACTCCCTCAGTACTGACCCGCTGACAGTGCAGCACTCGCTCAGTACTGACCCTCTGACAGTGCAGCACTCACTCAGTACTGCCACTCTGACAGTGCAGCACTCCCTCAGCACTGACCCTCTGACAGTGCAGCACACCCTCAGTACTGACCCTCTGACAGTGCAGCACACCCTCAGTACTGACCCTCTGACAGTGCAGCACACCCTCAGTACTGACCCTCTGACAGTGCAGCACACCCTCAGTACTGACCCTCTGACAGTGCAGCACTCCCTCAGTACTGACCCGCTGACAGTGCAGCACTCCCTCAGTACTGACAGCGTAACATTCCCTCAGTACATCCCCTATGACGTGACTGCAATCTGTTAGTACTGCGCCTCTGACACTATAGCACGTCCACAATCTGGACTCTCTGACAGTGCAGCCGATTATTGCACTGTTGTAGCCTAATGATTGTTTTACCTTCTGGTACGCAAGTGACCTGCAATTCGAGATCCATCAGTGAGGTTTGCAAACTAAATGGAAGTAATAATGGTATTCTGCAATACGAGGCCAGAATCAGTAGCTGACAACTCTTCATAAAAAGTCAACTGGTTTAGTGATACCCTTCAGAGAAGGCAGTGTAACATTCTTACCCAGTCTGACATTGGAACAGAATTTGGCCATTCAGCCCATCAAGTCTGCTGCATCATTCGATCATGGCTGAAACATATTTCATCCCCATTCTCCTGCCTTCTCCCCATAACCCCTGATCCCCTTATTAATCAAGAACCTATGTACCTCTGCCTTAAAGACACTCAGCGATTTGGCCTCCACAGCCTTCTGCGACAAAGAGCTCCACAGATTCACCACCCTCTGGCTGAAGAAACATCTCCTCATCCCAGTGTTAAAGGATTGTCTCTTCAGTCTGGGGCTGTGTACTCTGGTTGTAGTTTTTCCTACAAGTGGAAACATCCTCTCCACGTCCACTCTATCCAGGCCTCGCAGTATCCTGTAAGTTTCAATAAGTTCCCCCCTCATCCTTCTAAACTCCAACGAGTACAGACCCAGAGTCCTCAACCATTCCTCATACGACAAGCTCTTCATTCCTGGGATCATTCTTATGAACCTCCTCTTGACACTTTCCAAAGCCAGCATATCCTTCCTTAGATACGGGGCCCAAAACTGCTCACAATACTCCAAATGGGGTCTGACCAGAGCCTTATACAGCCTCAGAAGTACATCCCTGGTGTTGTATTCTCGACATGAATGTTAACATTGCATTTGCCTTCCTAACTGCCGACTGAACCTGCACGTTAACCTTAAGAGAATCGTGCGCAAGGACTCCCAAGTGATTCTGATTTCCTAAGCCTTTCCCCATTTAGAAAATAGTCTATGCCTCCATTCCTCCTTCCAAAGTGCATAACCTCACACTTTTCCACATTATATTCCATCTGCCACTTCTTTGCCCACTCTCCTAGCCTGTCCAAGTCCTTTTGCAGCCCCCACCCCCCCCCCCCGCCCCCCCGCTTCCTCAATACTATCTGTCCCTCTTTGTAGCATCTGCATACTTAACAACAGTGCCTTCAGTTCCTTATTCCAGATCATTAATGAATATTGTAAATATTTGTGGCCCCAACACTGACCTCTGCAGAACACCAGTTTTGAAGATGACACCAAGTTGGGTGGGAGGGTGAGCTGTGAGGAGGATACAGAGATCCTTCAGTGTGATTTGGACAAGATGAGTGAGTGGGCAAGTGAATGGCAGATGCAGTTTAATGTGGATAAATGCTCTTTGGGAGCAAAAATGATAAGGCAGACTATTATTTGAATGGCCATAAATTAGGAGAGGGGAGTGTGCAGCGGGACCTGGGTGCCCTTGTGCACCAGCCGCTGAAGGTAAGCATGCAGGTGCAGCAGGCGGTAAAGAAAGCAAATGGTATGTTGGCCTTCATTGCGAGAGGTTTCGAGTACAGGAGCAGGGATGTCTTGCTGCAATTGTACAGGGCCTTGGTGAGGCCACACTGGAGTATTGTGGGCAGTTTTGGTCTCCTTCTCTGAGGAAGGATGTTCTTGCTCTCAAGGGAGCGCAGCGAAGGTTTACCAGACTGATTCCTGGGATGGCGGCACTATAAGACCATAAGACATAGGAGCGGAAGTAAGGCCATTCGGCCCATCGAGTCCACTCCACCATTCAATCATGGCTGATTTCAACTCCATTTACCCGCTCTCTCTCCATAGCCCTTAATTCCGCGACAAATCAAAAATTTATCAACTTCTGTCTTAAAGACACTCAACGTCCCGGCCTCCACCGCCCTCTGTGTCAATGAATTCCACAGACCCACCACTCTCTGGCTGAAGAAATTTCTCCTCATCTCTGTTCTAAAGTGACTCCCTTTTCTTCTAAGGCTGTGCCCCCGGGTCCTAGTCTCCCCTGTTAATGGAAACAACTTCCCGACATCCACCCTATCTAAGCCATTCATTATCTTGTAAGTTTCTATTAGATCTCCCCTCAACCGCCTAAACTCCAATGAATATAATCCCAGGATCCTCAGACGTTCATCGTATGTTAGGCCTACCATTCCTGGGATCATCCATGTGAATCTCCGCTGGGCCCACTCCAGTGCCAGTATGTCCTTCCTGAGGTGTGGGGCCCAAAATTGCTCACAGTATTCTAAATGGGGCCTAACTAATGCTTTATAAAGCTTCAGAAGTACATCCCTGCTTTTATATTCCAAACCTCTTGAGATAAATGGCAACATTGCATTTGCTTTCTTAATTACGGACTCAACCTGCAAGTTTACCTTTAGAGAATCCTGGACTAGGACTCCCAAGTCCCTTTGCACTTCAGCATTATGAATTTTGTTACTGTTTAGAAAATAGTCCATGCCTCTATTCTTTTTTCCAAAGTGCAAGACCTCACACTTGCCCACGTTGAATTTCATCAGCCATTTCTTGGACCACTCTCCTAAACTGTCTAAATCTTTCTGCAGCCTCCCCACCTCCTCCATACTACCTGCCCCTCCATCTATCTTTGTATCATCAGCAAACTTAGCCAGAATGCCCCCAGTCCCGTCATCTAGGTCGTTAATATATAAAGAGAACAGCTGTGGCCCCAACACTGAACCCTGCAGGACACCACTCATCACCGGTTGCCATTCCGAAAAAGAACCTTTTATCCCAACTCTCTGCCTTCTGCCTGACAGCCAATCGTCAATCCATGTTAGTACCTTGCCTCGAATACCATGGGCCCTTATTTTACTCAGCAGTCTCCCATGAGGCACCTTATCAAAGGCCTTTTGGAAGTCAAGATAGATAACATCCATTGGCTCTCCTTGGTCTAACCTATTTGTTATCTCTTCAAAGAACTCTAACAGGTTTGTCAGGCACGACCTCCCCTTACTAAATCCGTGCTGACTTGTCCTAATCCGACCCTGCACTTCCAAGTATTTAGAAATCTCATCCTTAACGATGGATTCTAGAATCTTGCCAACAACCGAGGTTAGGCTAATTGGCCGATAATTTTCCATCTTTTTTCTTGTTCCCTTCTTGAAAAGGGGGGTTACAACAGCGATTTTCCAATCCTCTGGGACTTTCCCTGACTCCAGTGATTTTTGAAAGACCATAACTAACGCCTCCACTATTTCTTCAGCTATCTCCTTTAGAACTCTAGGATGTAACCCATCTGGGCACGGAGATTTATCAATTTTTAGACCTCTTAGTTTCTCTAGCACTTTGTCCTTCGTGATGGCTACCATATTCAACTCTGCCCCCTGCCTCTCCTGAATTGTTGGGATATTACTCATGTCTTCCACTGTGAAGACTGACACAAAGTACTTATTCAGTTCCTCAGCTATTTCCTTGTCTCCCATCACTAGATTACCAGCGTCATTTTGGAGCGGCCCAATGTCTACTTTTGCCTCCCGTTTGTTTTTAGTGTATTTAAAGAAACTTTTACTATCTTTCCTAATGTTACTGGCTAGCCTACCTTCATATTTGATCCTCTCCTTCCTTATTTCTCTCTTTGTTATCATCTGTTTGTTTTTGTAGCTTTTCCAATCTTCTGACTTCCCACTACTCTTTGCCACATTATAGGCTTTCTCTTTTGCTTTGATGCATTCCCTAACTTCCTTTGTCAGCCATGGCTGCCTAATCCCCCCTCTGATAACCTTTCTTTTCTTTGGGATGAACCTCTGTACTGTGTCCTCAATTACTCCCAGAAACTCCTGCCATTGCTGTTCTCTTGTCTTTCCCACTAGGCTCTGCTCCCAGTCGATTTTCGTCAGTTCCTCCCTCATGCCCCTGTAGTTACCTTTATTTAACTGTAACACCTTTACATCTGATTCTACCTTCTTTCTTTCAAATTGGAGATTGAATTCTACCATATTATGATCACTGCCTCCTAAGTGTTCCCTTACTTTAATATCTTTAATCAAGTCTGGCTCATTACATAACACTAAGTCCAGAATGGCCTGTCCCCTCATGGGTTCCATCACAAGCTGTTCCAAAAAGCCCTCCTGTAAACATTCAATGAATTCCCTTTCCTTGGGTCCACTGGCAGCATTATTTACCCAGTCCACCTGCATATTGAAGTCCCCCATGATCACTGTGACCTTGCCTTTCTGACATGCACTTTCTATTTCGTGGTGCATTTTGTGCCCCTGGTCCTGACCACTGTTAGGAGACCTGTACATAACTCCCATTATGTTTTTTTTTGCCTTTGTGGTTCCTCAACTCCACCCACACAGACTCCACATCATCTGACCCTATGTCGTTTAGTGCTATTGATTTAATTTCATTCCTAATTAACAAGGCAACCCCGCCCCCCTATGCCCACCTCTCTGTCTTTTTGATAGATTGTGAATCCCTGGATGTTTAAATGCCAGTCCTGAACCCCCTGCAACCACGTCTCTGTGATGCCTACCACATCATACCTGCCAGTCACAATCTGGGCCACAAGCTCATCTACCTTGTTCCGTACACTGCGCGCATTTAAATATAGCACCTTTAATTCTCTATTGACCGTCCCTTTTTGTTTTCTTAGTGTGGTGGACCTTGGTTTACTGAGCCTTTCCATACACTGTGTCATATTTTGTGGGATGGGGACTATCGTAACCTCTCCTGAGTTTTGTCTTTTCGTAATTTGTATTCCTAAGCAGCTACGCTTCCCACTGATTACTTCACCTCTTGGTTCCCTGACTTTCCCTTCCCCCCCAATCTTTAGTTTAAAGTCCTATTGACCACCCTATTTACTCTTTTCGCCAGAACACTGGTCCCAGCTCGGTTCAGGTGGAGACCATCCCAACGGTATAGGTCCCCCCTGCCCCAAAACTGATGCCAGTGTCCCATGAAAAGGAACCCCTCGTTCCCACACCACTCTTTCAGCCACGTGTTAACTTCCCTTATTCTTGCCTCCCTATGCCAATTTGCACGTGGCTCGGGCAGTAATCCGGAGATTATGACCCTTGAGGACCTGTTTTTTAATTTGAATCCTAGCTCTTTATAATCTCTGAACAGGTCCTCTTTTCTCGACTTGCCTATGTTGTTGGTACCGACATGGACCACAACAACTGGATCCTCCCCCTCCCTCTCCAGTACCCTTGCAAGCCGGTCAGAGATGTTTATTCAGCCACACTCTGACATCACTGCAGTAATTTGAGCAGCCAAACATTTCTTCAAGCAACATTCTCATGACACTTGCCATTTGTCAGCCCAAGCCTGTCCAGGTCTTGCTGCATTTGGAGGACAAATGGCTTCCTTCTGTACTCTAGGGATTCTATGATTATGGCATCGCCTCCTCCTCCCTCTCCTCTCTCTCATCTCTTCATTCCCTACACCTAAAGAGCTGACTATCCTTCCCTCAACCCATTCCCATCCCCAGACTTTACCAAGATGGCGCTGGAGAGAGGAGACTCTCTGCGAGCTCTCACAAACAGATCCACTTTTTACTTAACTTATACTCGTTCTGATCTTTTAAAATGTAATTCTAAACCTAACATTATTACTAACCTCTCTCTTTTATCCTCTCTTGTAGGCTTGAACATCCTCCGAGGCCCTTGGAGACCTGTTGACCCGACCCGACCTGACCTCCGCGACCTGGAAGAAGATCGGGCCCAAACCGGAAGTGAAGCCCCGACCTCGATTTGGAGCCGACCCGGACCTCGGAGCTCCAAACCCGGCCTAACTACCGACGCCAGCCCCCGGATCGCCTTGCCCAGTCCCCGGAGCTCCCGACCCGACCCCCGACGGCAAGACCCGGCCCATCGCGACCCCGAGAGACCCGCCCAACGTCCCGACCTACCTGGTGTGGCGCTGCTAGTCAAAAACAGTATTACGGTGGCGGAGAGGATGCTAGATGGGGACTCTTCTTCCGAGGTAGTATGGGCTGAGGTTTGAAACAGGAAAGGAGAGGTCACCCTGTTGGGAGTTTTCTATAGGCCTCCAAATAGTTCTAGGGATGTAGAGGAAAGGATGGCGAAGATGATTCTGGATAAGAGCGAAAGTAACAGGGTAGCTATTATGGGAGACTTTAACTTTCCAAATATTGACTGGAAAAGATATAGTTCGAGTACATTAGATGGGTCGTTTTTTGTACAATGTGTGCAGGAGGGTTTCCTGACACAATATGTTGACAGGCCAACAAGATGCGAGGCCACATTGGATTTGGTTTTGGGTAATGAACCAGGCCAGCTGTTGGATTTGGAGGTAGGTGAACACTTTGGGGACAGTGACCACAATTCGGTGACGTTTACGTTAGTGATGGAAAGGGATAAGTATACCCCGCAGGGCAAGAGCTATAGCTGGGGGAAGGGCAATTATGATGCCATTAGACATGACTTGGGGGGGATAGGTTGGAGAAGTAGGCTGCAAGTGTTGGGCACACTGGATATGTGGAGCTTGTTCAAGGAACAGCTACTCCGTGTTCTTGATAAGTACGTACCGGTCAGGCAGGGAGGAAGGCGTCAAGCGAGGGAACTGTGGTTTACCAAAGAAGTGGAACCTCTTGTTAAGAGGAAGAAGGAGGCCTATGTGAAGATGAGGTGTGAAGTTTCAGTTGGGGCGCTTGATAGTTACAAGGTAGCGAGGAAGGATCTAAAGAGAGAGCTAAGATGAGCAAGGAGGGGACATGAGAAGTATTTGGCAGGTAGGATCAAGGAAAACCCAAAAACTTTCTATAGGTATGTCAGGAATAAAAGAATGACTAGGGTAAGAGTAGGGCCAGTCAAGGACAGGGATGGGAAGTTGTGTGTGGAGTCTGAAGAGATAGGCGAGATACTAAATGAGTATTTTTTGTCAGTATTCACTCAGGAAAAAGAGAATGTTGTGGAGGAGAATGCTGAGACCCAGGCTATTAGAATAGATGGCATTGAGGTACGTAGGGAAGAGGTGTTGGCAATTCTGGACAGGCTGAAAATAGATAAGTCCCCGGGGCCTGATGGGATTTATCCTAGGATTCTCTGGGAAGCCAGGGAAGAGATTGCTGGGCCTTTGGCTTTGATTTTTATGTCATCATTGGCTGCAGGAATAGTGTCAGAGGACTGGAGGATAGCAAATGTGGTCCCTTTGTTCAAGAAGTGGGGTAGAGACAACCCCGGCAACTATAGACCGGTGAGCCTCACGTCTGTTGTGGGTAAAGTCTTGGAGGGGATTATAAAAGACAAGATTTATAATCATCCAGATAGGAATAATATGATTAGGGATAGTCAGCATGGCTTTGTGAAGGGTAGGTCATGCCTCACAAACCTGATCGAGTTCTTTGAGAAGGTGACTGAACAGGTAGACGAGGGTAGAACAGTTGATGTGGTGTATATGGATTTCAGTAAAGCGTTTGATAAGGTTCCCCACGGTAGGCTATTGCAGAAAATACGGAGGCTGGGGATTGAGAGTGATTTAGAGATGTGGATCAGAAATTGGCTAGCTGAAAGAAGACAGGGTGGTGGTTGATGGGAAATGTTCAGAATGGAGTTCAGTTACAAGTGGCGTACCACAAGGATCTGTTCTGGGGCCGTTGCTGTTTGTCATTTTTATCAATGACCTAGAGGAGGGCGCAGAAGGGTGGGTGAGTAAATTTGCAGACGACACTAAAGTCGATGGTGTTGTCTACAGTGCGGAAGGATGTAGCAGGTTACAGAGGGACATAGATAAGCTGCAGAGCTGGGCTGAGAGGTGGCAAATGGAGTTTAATGTAGAGAAGTGTGAGGTGATTCACTTTGGAAGGAATAACAGGAATGCGGAATATTTGGCTAATGGTAAAGTTCTTGGAAGTGTGGATGAGCAGAGGGATCTAGGTGTCCATGTACATAGATCCCTGAAAGTTGCCACCCAAGTTGATAGGGTTGTGAAGAAGGCCAATGGAGTGTTGGCCTTTATTGGTAGAGGGATTGAGTTCCGGAGTCATGAGGTCATGTTGCAGCTGTACTAAACTCTGGTACGGCCGCATTTGGAGTATTGCGTACAGTTCTGGTCACCGCATTATAGGAAGGACGTGGAAGCTTTGGAGCGGGTGCAGAGGAGATTTACCAGGATGTTGCCTGGTATGGAGGGAAAATCTTATGAGGAAAGGCTGATCGACTTGAGGTTGTTTTCGTTCGAGAGAAGAAGGTTAAGAGGACACTTAATAGAGGCATACAAAATGATCAGGGGGTTAGATAGGGTGGACAGTGAGAGCCTTCTCCCGCGGATGGAAATGGCTAGCACGAGGGGACATAGCCTTAAACTGAGGGGTAATAGATATAGGACAGAGGTCAGAGGTAGGTTCTTTACGCAAAGAGTGGTGAGGCTGTGGAATGCCCTACCTGCAACAGTAGTGAACTTGCCAACATTGAGGGCATTTAAAAGTTTATTGGACCATTTAAAAGTTTATTGGATAAGCATATGGATGATAATGGCATAGTGTAGGTTAGATGGCTTTTGTATTTTGACTTCCTATGTTGGTGCAACATCGTGGGCCGAAGGGCCTGTACTGCACTGTATCGTTCTATGTTCTATGTTCTATGGTGATGGAAGAAAGAAAAATCCACGTGGAGGCTCGACCGGGCCTACTTCAAGATCCGACCCCAGGAGCGCCCAGGGAGGGAACAGACCACGGGACTCAGCCCAACCTGCCTCAGGATGCCCCTGCCCACGACCCAGGACCTCCGAAATGGCGGAGACCCCGCGCGAGGACCCGAACGCGCTGCAAGGTATTCCCGCGCTCGCAGAACGCCGGGACCCATCCAGATCACAAACATGCCCCCCTAGCAACCCCTCTACATCAACCAGTGCCCGGGACCCTGCCAGACGCGACCCCAGATACGTAAACAGCGCCCTGGTCCCCGCCAGCGCCCTGGACCCCGCCAGACGCAACCACCTGCCTTCCACAAGAGTTGACGTCGGCCATCGGATCCCAGGATCATCCAGCAGCAGCCGCCGACCGAGGAAGCGAGGGAAACGCGGCCGTCTGCAGGTTAGACTGAAGCAACGCGGTTTCAAGACCCCTCTCCCCAGCACACTCCTGGCAAACGTCCAAGCGATCGAAAACAAGCTGGATGAACTTAACGCCAGACATACCTCTCAGAGGGAAGTAAGAGACTGCTGTGTGCTCTGTTTCACAGAGACATGGCTCACCCCTGCCTCACCGGACTGTGCCATACAACCTGAAGGCTTCGCAATTCACCGGGCGGACTGCACGGCATCATCAGGCAAAGCGAAGGGTGGAGGGGTTTGCCTCCTCATCAACTCCTCCTGGTGCTTGGATGTGGCGACTCTGGCGACCTACTGCTCCCAGACCTGGAATACCTGACCGTGAAGTGCCGCCCATATTATCTTCCACGCGAGTTCACTTCAGCCATTATCACAGCGGTCTACATCCCACCCCAGGCAGAAGTGAGGAAGGCGCTGGACGAATTGTACACAGTTATAAACAACTACGAAACAGAACACCCGGAGGCCTTGTTCATCGTGGCCGGAGACTTCAACAAGGCCAACCTCAAGAGTGTACTGCCAAAATTCCACCAGCACATCTCCTGTCCCACCAGGGTCGACAACACTCTTGACCACTGCTACTCAAAAATCAAGGGCGCCTACCGTTCCATCCCCCGACCGCACTTTGGGAAATCAGACCATAAGACGGTGCTCCTCCTCCCGGCATACAAGCAGAAACTCAAGCGGGAGAATCCAGTTAAGAAGGTTGTGCAGTGCTAGTCCGAGGAAACAGAAGAGCTCTTACATGACTGCTTAGAGACAGCGGACTGGTCCATATTTAAGAACTCAGCGACCAACTTAAATGAGTATGCCACCACCGTCACAGACTTCATCAGAAAATGTGTGGACGACTGCGTGCCAAAGAAAGCAGTACGTGCGTTCCCCAACCGGAAACCATGGCTCAATCGCGAGATTGACTCCCTACTGAAGGACAGATCTGAGGCGTTCAAGGCAGACGACCCTGACCTATACAAGAAATCCAGGTATGACCTCCGCAAAGCCATCCGGAATGCCAAGAGAGAATATCAAACCAAGCTAGAGTCTGTAGCGCACAAAGACTCCCGAGAGACGAATAGAGGTGAAGTCGATGAGGCTTTATTAAGCGTGACTTCTTCCCCGCAGTTCAGTAACAGACTGGCCTGCGGGGGAGAACTCCTGGTTCTTATACTCCGCCTTCAGGGCGGAGCTAGAGGTCAACAGCCAACCAGGATCCGGGATCTGTCAGCCAATGACATCACGGCTTCACAGTCCCACATGACCCCTAATGCATACTACCACAGAGTCACAGACAGACTCTCGGCGGTTGTGGCAAGGACTAAACAACATAACGGGCTACAAAGCAAAGCCGAACAGTATCTCTGGCAGCAGCGCACCACTCCCCGATGAACTCAATGCATTCTATGCTCGGTTCGAGCAGGTAACCAACAATCCGTTGGCGAGTGCCCCAGCAGCCCATAATTCACCCATAACCACCATCACAGCTTCCGAAGTCAGATTGGCCTTCCTGAAAGTGAACCCTCGGAAGGCGACGGGCCCAGACGGGATCCCTGGTCGTGCACTCAGAGCCTGCGCGGACCAGCTGGCAGAGGTATTCACGGACATCTTTAACCTGTCCCTACTCCACTCCGAGGTCCCCACCTGCTTCAAGAAGACCACCATCATACCGGTACCAAAGAAGAACCAGGCAACGTGCCTCAATGACTACTGACCAGTGGCCCTGACTCCAGTTGTAATGAAGTGCTTCGAGAGGTTGATCATGAAGCGCATCACCTCCATACTCCCAGAACGCATTGATCCACTGCAATTCGCATACCGCTGCAACCGGTCCACATCAGACACCATTTCCCTGGCCCTACACTCATCCCTAGAGCATCTCGAAAACAAGGACTCCTACATTAGACTCCTATTTATTTATTTAAAAAAAAAAATATTTTTATTAAGGCTTTTTAACAACACAATTTTTTCCCCTTACAAACAATCCCCCCCCCCCCCCCCACCCCCCGTAACAAAATAACGCAAATTCTCCCTGAGCAAGATATATAAATGGCAAGATAGTATATTTACATAGCTTTATACACTGGCTCTTGGCCGCGCGTACTGTTTCCCCCCACCCTCCATGCTATCTCCCGCTCGTCCATCCCCTCAAACAGTCTCTCGTTCCCCCCTCCCCCCCATCCCCAGGGTTGCTGCTGCTGCTGATCGACCTTCTTCTAACTCTCCGCGAGATATTCTAGGAACGGTTGCCACCGCCTGTAAAACCCCTGTGCAGACCCTCTCAAAACAAACTTGATTCTCTCCAATTTTATGAACCCCGCCTTGTCGTTAATCCAGGCCTCCAGGCTAGGGGGCTTCGCCTCCTTCCACAATAGCAAGACCCTTCGCCGGGCTACTAGGGACGCAAAGGCCAGAATTCCGGCCTCTTTCGCCTCCTGCACTCCCGGCTCATCCACTACTCCAAATAGTGCTAGCCCCCAGCTTGGCTTGACCCGGACTTTCACCACCTGGGATATTACTCCCGCCACTCCTCTCCAGAACCCCTCCAGTGCCGAGCATGACCAAAACATATGGACATGGTTCGCCGGGCTCCCTGAACACCTCCCTCATCTGTCCTCTACCCCAAACAACCTACTCAGCCTCGCCCTCGTCAAATGCGCTCTGTGAACCACCTTAAATTGTATCAGACTGAACCTGGCACACGAGGAAGAGGTATTAACCCTACCCAGGGCATCAGCCCATAGCCCTTCCTCGATCTCCTCCCCCAGCTCCACCTCCCATTTACCTTTCAGTTCTTCTACTAGAGCTTCCCCCTCTTCTTTCATCTCTTGGTATATTTCCGACACCTTGCCCTCCCCGACCCATACCCCCGAGATCACCCTATCTTGAACTTCTTGTGCCGGGAGCAACGGAAATTCCCTCACCTGTCGCCTCACAAAAGCCCTCACCTGCATATATCTAAATGCATTTCCTGGGGGTAACTCAAATTTCTCCTCCAGTGCCCCTAGGCTCGCAAATGTCCCGTCAATGAACAGGTCCCCCATTCATATTTTCTATAGAATTCCACCGGGAACCCGTCCGGCCCCGGGGCCTTCCCCGCCTGCATGCTCCCCAAACCCTTACTCAACTCCTCCAATTGGTGCCCCCAAACCAACCGCCTCCTGCTCCTCCACCCTCGGGAACCCCAGCTGGTCCAGGAATCGCCTCATCCCCCCTTCCCCCCCTGGGGGCTGGGATCTGTACAGCCCTTCATAGAAGTCCTTAAATACCTTATTTATTTCCATTGCACTTCGAACCGTGGCTCCCCTTCCATCTTTGATTCCCCCTATTTCCCCCGCTGCCGCCCTCTTACGGAGCTGGTGCGCCAGCATCCGACTAGCCTTTTCCCCGTACTCGTAAGTCGCCCCTTGCGCCTTCCTCCACTGTGCCTCCGCCTTGCCCGTGGTCAGCAGGTCAAACGCCGTCTGGAGCCGACGCCTTTCCCCAAGTAATCTTTCCTCTGGGGCCTCTGTGTATCTCCTGTCCACCCGCAAGATCTCCCCCACTAGCCTCTCCCTTTCCATTCCCTCTATCTTCTCCCCATGAGCCCTGATGGAGATCAGCTCTCCCCTGATCACTGCCTTCAACACCTCCCATACCACCCCCACTCGCACCTCCCCGTTGTCGTTGGCCTCCAAGTACCTTTCAATACACCCCCTCACCTTCCCACACACCACCTCATCGGCCAGCAGTCCCACATCCAGCCGCCACAGCGGGCGTTGGTCCCTCTCCTCTCCCAGCTTCAGTTCCACCCAGTGCGGGGCATGGTCCGAAACGGCTATGGCCGAATACTCCGCCCCCCCCCCCCACTCTCGGGATGAGCGCCCTGCCCAGAACAAAGAAATCTATCCGGGAATAAGCCTTATGCACGTGGGAGAAAAAAGAAAATTCCCTGGCCTGCGGTCTTGCAAACCGCCATGGGTCCACTCCCCCCATCTGATCCATAAACCCCCTAAGTACCTTGGCCGCCGCCGGCCTCCTTCCCGTCCTTGATCTGGAGCGGTCCAGTGCTGGGTCCAGCACCATATTGAAGTCCCCTCCCATTATTAGTCCTCCTACCTCCAGGTCCGGGATGCGCCCCAACATGCGCTTCATGAATCCAGCATCATCCCAGTTTGGGGCGTATACATTTACCAACACCACCCACGTCCCTTGCAGCCTACCGCTCACCATCACATATCTCCCTCCATTATCCACTACGATAGTCTTGGCCTCAAATGACACATGCTTTCCCACCAGAATTGCCACCCCTCTATTTTTTGCGTCCAATCCCGAGTGAAATACCTGTCCGACCCATTCCTTTCTTAACCTGACCTGGTCCGCCACCTTCAGGTGTGTCTCTTGGAGCATTGCCACGTCTGCCTTCAGTCCCTTCAAGTGCGCGAACACTCGAGCCCGCTTCACCGGCCCATTCAGGCCCCTCACGTTCCACGTTATCAGCCGGATTGGAGGGACTCTCACCCCCCCCACTAGCCATCTCCTTTTCTGGGCCAGTCCCTTGTCCGCGTCTCCCCCACTCTCCAGTCCCCCAGCTGGGGGACCCCTGTCCCAGCCACCTCTTCTGTGTCCTGTTCTCTTTCGGCCAGTGCAGAGCAACCCTTTTCCCCCCCTTCCCCCCTCCCCCCTCTCCTCCCCCTCCCCCCCCGCTAGATCCCCGTCTAGCATTTTTGCTCCCCCCATATCCCTCCCATAAGTCAGCAGACACCTGCTGACCCCGGCTTCCCCCGCCATCCCTTTAACCCCCCTTGTGGGAATCCCCCAATCAATGTACATTCCTTTGTTCCCCTTCCCGCCTTTCTTGCCGCGCGGGAAAGACAACCCCGCGCTTCCCAAAGCCTGCCCCGCCCCCCATGGCGCAGCTCCTGTCGTGGCCTTGTCCCTCTCCCCCAGCCCATATATCCTTTCCTGCGCGTGGTTGACCCCCTATGTACAACAACCGTCATACTTCACCCCTCAAACACCCCCCTCCCACACAAACCCTCAATTAGAGTCCAATTTTTCAGCTAGTATAAAGGTCCACGCCTCTTCGGGCGTTTCGAAGTAGTGGTGTTGGCCATTATGTGTAACCCACAGTCGCGCTGGCTGCAGCATTCCAAATTTCACTCCTTTCCGATGCAGCACCGCTTTGGCCCGGTTGAAACCCGCTCTCCGCTTAGCGTCCTCCGCGCTCCAGTCCGGGTATATTCTGATCTCCGCATTGTCCCACTTGCTGCTCCGTTCCTTCTTGGCCCATTTCAGGACCCTCTCTGTCCCTAAACCGGTGAAATCTCACCACCTTCGTCCTTGGCGGCTCTTTTGCCTTGGGCTTCCTCGCTAGCACTCGGTGCGCCCCATCCAGCTCCAGCAATCCCGGGGGCGCCTCCGCACCCATCAGCGTCCCGACCATTGTGCCCTCATATGCCGCGGCGTCGGCCCCCTCCACTCCTTCTGGGAGACCCAGGATCCTCAAGTTGTTTCTCCTTGATCTGTTCTCCAGGTCTTCGAGTCTTCCCGCCCACGTCCTGTGCAGCGCCTCGTGCCGCTCCACTCTCTCCGCCAGGCCCACGAGCCCACTTTTTCCTGGATCTCCTGAATCTTCACCACTTGGGCTTTCTGGGTTGCTCCAAGTTTTTCCACCATTGCCAGTATATTACGCAGCTCCTCGAAGCAGCCCTTGATGAACTCTTTCATCTCCTCTCTGTCCGTGGGCGCTGCCATTTTGTTTTTTTCTTCTTTCTTCTCCCGCTGCTCCAGGGCCGCTTTCCTCGCCGTTTCACTGCGGGTCCGGTCCATACAGGTCTGTAGGGGACTTCCTCCGTTCTTCCCCACGGGTTTTTTTTTAAAGGTCCGTTGGGGCTCCGTTAGCGGCCCAAAATGTCCGTTTCTGCGGGAGCCGCCGACTCGCGCGGCTTAGCTCCACATCGCCGCGACCCGGAAGTCCAGACTCCTATTTATTGACTACAGCTCCGCCTTCAACACCATAATCCCAGCCAAGCTCATATCAAAGCTCCAAAACCTAGGACTTGGCTCCTCCCTCTGCAACAGTATCCTCGATTTTCTGACCAACAGACCACAATCAGTAAGAATGAACAACAACACCTCCTCCACAATAGTCCTCAACACCGGCGCCCCGCAAGGCTGCGTACTTAGCCCCCTACTCTACTCCCTGTACACACACGACTGCGTGGCAAAACTTGGTTCCAATTCCATCTACAGGTTTGCTGACAATACGACCATAGTGGGCCGGATCTCGAATAACGGCGAGTCAGAATACAGGAGGGAGATAGAGAACCTAGTGGAGTGGTGTAGCGACAACAATCTCTCCCTCAATGCCAGCAAAACTAAAGAGCTGGTAATTGACTTCAGGAAGCAAAGTACTGTACACACCCCTGTCAGCATCAACAGGGCCGAGGTGGGGATTGTTAGCAGTTTCAAATTCCTAGGGGTGCACATCTCCCAAAATCTGTCCTGGTCCACCCACGTCGACGCTACCACCAAGAAAGCACAACAGCGCCTATACTTCCTCAGGAAACTAAGGAAATTCGGCATGTCCACATTGACTCTTACCAACTTTTACAGATGCACCACAGAAAGCATCCTATCGGGCTGCATCACAGCCTGGTACGGCAACTGCTCGGCCCAGGACCGCAAGAAACTTC
>NW_027308737.1:0-47038 GCF_047496885.1 Scyliorhinus torazame | reverse complement strand
CCACCATTTGCGAAGATTACGGCTGATCTGATTATGCCATTAACTCAACTTTCCCTCTGCCTGCTTTGTATCTTCCCCCGTAGGACAACCACTTCATCCCAGAGTGCAACGTCTCTACAGTTACTGTTCCTGCTGCAATAATGTCCTTTCGGAACTAAAGAGACCAAAAGTACTCCAGATGTGGGGCTGGATTCTCCCAAAGTGGGACAATGTCCCCACCCCGGCATAAAAACGCTGGTGTTTCACTCTGAAGATTCCTATAAATACATCCGCCGATTCACTGCCCTGCAGGGGGCGAGCAGGGACCCAGAGTGATTCACGAAGCTTTAGCTTTAGCTATGGATACGGGTCCCCCGCACGCCCAAATGCAATTTTGCCGCAAGGCTGCGGACGACCCAGCCCGGGGTCTCCTCAAGGCCCCACATAGCTGCAGCACACCCTCTTGGTGAAAACCGCTTTTCCTCACATTCCCCGCAAACCTCCTGCTCCTTACCTTAAATCAGTGCCCCCACGAAGGGGAAAGATTCCTCCCTGTCCACCTTACCTATGCACCTCAATTTTATACACCTCAGTCAGGTCCCCCCCCCGAGGGGGCGGGGGGGAGGAGGAGGGGGAGGGGAGGAGAGGAGGAGGGGGAGGAGGAGGGTGGGAGGAGGAGGGGGGGAGAAGGAGGGGGGGTGAGGAGGAGGGGGGAGGAGGAGGAAGGGGGGGAGGAGGAGGGGAGGAGGAGGAGGAGGGGGGAGGAGGAGGGGGAGAGGAGGAGGGGGAGGAGGAGGAGGGGGAGGAGGAGGGGGAGAGGAGGAGGGGGAGGAGGAGGAGGGAGAGGAGGAGGGGGAGGAGGAGGAGGGGAGGAGGAGGGGGGAGGAGGAGGGGGGAGAGGAGGAAGGAGGAGGAGGAGGGGGAGGAGGAGGGGGGAGGCGGAGGGGGGAGGAGGAGGGGGAGGAGGAAGGGAGGAGGATCAAACAGTTTTTCTTCTCGTCTATCTCACCACTTGCTGTTGCCATCTGGGATGGCCACTTGCATCCAGGAACAGAGAAGGTCGCAAAGCATAGTGGGAGAAACGGACAATGCGAGGTTCAGGCAGGCTCAGAGCCTGAATGTATATTTGCGAGTGAGGAACCCAGACGGTATCGAAACCCCAACCGATTAGCATTTGATGGCCCATCTCCGCCAGAGCGACCGATACAACCCCAGACATTTCGGCGCCACTCCCTATACGCGGGAAGCGTAAACAACGGGGTCAGTGACCGCCATGGACACGCCCAGCCATCAAGGTACCCGCCCCTGTATTGGTTCGAATCGAATGCAATGATCAGGCATCGCCCAATCAGTGGGGTCCAAAGTGAAGAACCGCCTATAAGAGCGCGGAAACCCCCAAGAATAAAAAGAGAGACCACCATGTGTTCGTCCTCTCGTGGACCTGCCGCTCCGGCAACGTCCATCTCCAATCGCAGCCCCACCAGAAGCAAGGTCAAGTTCAATGCCCGCTACCAGACGGGTGAGCCTAGCAGAGCAGCAGTTACTTCTACAGACTCGATAGATCCTGAATTGGACAGCGGCCACTGTTCCTCTGACCTAAGCCGGGTGCCTGAAGTTAAGTCACTAGGTGTAGTTAACTAGTAGTGTTTATGTTGCATGACTAATTGTGTGTAAATAAAGTACCCTTGACCAAACTAAATGGTGTTTGGCTCTTTGACCGATAGCCGGTTGAACCTTGTGGTGGTATCATTCGATACCTGGCGACTCTGAGCATTAGAATATTGATACCCAAAGGAAGGAGGGAAACCTCACTGATGGCCACATTTACAGTAGGTATAAAAAGGCAACACTGCCGTAGACCCAGCCCGGCAGCTTTGCCATTTAGAACACGGCCTCCGCAGTCTGTACCAGCGTTACCGAGCCACTCTTGGGATGGACATTGAAGCTCCCTCTCCAGAGTACATTCTGTGCCCTCGTCACCCTCAATGCGTCGTCCCGGTGGGATTGACTGGAGCTGATGCATCAGCTAGACTAGGGAGTTGGTGGGGGTCAGGGAGGCAAGGGGGGCAGTGGCAGACGGATAATCCAGAGGAGATTTCCTCGTTCGTAACAATTCCTGATGCTGTGAGATTTAATTCTGTCCAATGAATGTTATAAAATAATTTTTATTAAAGGTTTTCATAAAATATCAATAACACAATGAGAAAGAAAAAAGTGCCCAACAGGGTTAAGTACAAAACACAATCTAAAAAAGCAGCCCCCCAAACCCCTCTCCCCCGTACCTAAATAATAAATTAACATTAACACCCTGACTTAAGACAACAGGTGTATACACCCCCTCAGACCCTTCCAGTGTAAATAACGCAAACAAAACTAAAGTAAACCCCCCCCCCCCACCCGAGCTGCTGCTGCCATTGACCAATGTCTAGCGTTCTGCCAGAAAGTCTAAGAACGGTTGCCACCGCCTAAAGAACCCTTGTACCGACCCTCTCAAGGCAAATTTCACCCTCTCCAATTTAATTAACCCCGCTGTATCGCTGATCCAGGATTTCCACGCTTGGGGGCCTCGCATCTTTCCACTGAAGGAGAATCCTTCGCCGGGCTACCAGGGACGCAAAGGCCAGAATTCCGGCCTCTTTCGCCTCCTGCACTCCTGGCTCCTCTGCCACCCCAAATATTGCGAGCCCCCAGCCCGGTCTGTCCCTGGATCCTACCACCCTCGGCACCGTCCTCGCTACGCCATTCCAAAATTCCTCCAGCGCTGGGCATGCCCAGAACATATGGGTGTGATTTGCTGGGCTCCCTGAGCACCTAACACACCTGTCCTCACCCCCAAAGAACCTGCTCATCCTTGTCCCGGTCATGTGTGCCCTGTGCAGCACCTTAACTGTATGAGGCTGAGCCTCGCGCACGAAGAGGAAGAGTTCACCCTCCCTAGGGCATCTGCCCACGTCCCCTCTTCGATCTCCTCTCCCTACCCCTCCTCCCACTTACCTTTCAACTCCACCACCGAGGCCTCCTCCTCCTCCTGCATCACCTGGTAAGTTTCCGAGATCTTCCCCACTCCCACCCACCCCCCCGAGAGCACCCTGTCCTGTACTGTGTGTGGCAGTAGCTGTGGGAATTCCACCACCTGCCGCCTGGCAAACGCCCCTTACCTGTAAGTACCTGAAGGTGTTCCCCGGGGGAGCCCGTACTTCTCCTCCAGCTCACCCAAGCTTGCGAACTTCCCGTCCACAAACAGGTCCCCCATCCTTCTAATACCTACCCTGTGCCACCCCGAAAACCCTCCACCTGTTCTTCCTGGGGTGAACCGGTGGTTCCCCCGTAATGGGGTCCAAGCCGAAGCCCTAACTTCCCCCCCTCCACTGCCCCAAATTTTGAGGGCCGCCACCACCACCGGGCTCGTGGTATACCTCCTTGGAGGGAGCCGGCAGCGGCGCCGTTGCCAGCGCCCCCAGACTCGTACCCACACAGGACGCCGTCTCCAGCCTCTTCCATGCAGCCCCCTCCCCCTCCATCACCCACTTGCGCACCATTGTTGCATTGGCGGTCCAGTAGTACCCACAGAGGTTGGGCAGCGCCAGCCCCCCCTATCTCTACTCCGCTCCAGGAACACCCTTCTCACCCTCGGAGTCCTCGCGCCCACACAAACCCCATTATACTCCTGTTAACCCGCCTGAAAAAAAGCCTTTGGGATAAACACGGGGAGGCACTGGAACAGGAACAAAAACCTTGGGAGCACCGTCATTTTGATTGACTGCACCCTACCCGCCAAGGACAGCGGCAACGTGCCCCACCTCTTGAACCCCTCCTCCATTTGCTCCACCAGCCTTGTAAAGTTAAGTCTATGCAGGGCCCCCCAGCTCCTGGCCACCTGGACCCCCAATATCTGAAGCTCCTCTCCGCCCTTTTTAGTGGGAGCTCGCCAATCCCCCTCTCCTGGTCCCCTAGCTGAACTACGAACAGGTCGCTCTTCCCCCATATTGAGCTTGTACCCCAAAAAGTTCCCGAATTCCCTAAGGATCCTCATTACCTCTGGCATTCCTCCCACCGGGTCCGCCACATACAGCAGCAGGTCGTCCGCATAAAGCGACACCCTATGCTCCTCCCCACCCCGCACCAACCCCCTCCAGTTCCTCGACTCTCTCAGTGCCATAGCCAGGGGTTCAATCGCCAGTGCGAAGAGCAGGGGGGACAGGGGACACCCCTGTCTCGTCCCTCAGTGCAACCGAAAGTACTCCGACCTCCTCCTATTTGTGGCCACACTCGCCATCCTGACCTCATACAACAGCCTAACCCACCTGACAAACCCCTCCCCAAACCCAAACCTCTTCAGCACCTCCCACAGGTACCCCCACTCTACCCTATCGAAGGCTTTCTCAGCGTCCATCGCCACCACTATCTCCGCCTCCCCCTCCCTCGCTGGCATCATGATAACGTTCAAAAGCCTCCGCACATTCGCGTTTAACTGTCTCCCCTTCACCCCGTCTGGTCTTCATGGTTGATCTGCGACACACAATCCTCAATCCTCGTGGCTAAGACCTTCACCAGCACCTTGGCATCTACATTTAGCAAGGAAATCGGTCTGTAAGACCCACACTGCAGGGGATCCTTGTCCCGCTTCAGGATCAAGGAGATCAGTGCCCGGGACATCGTCGGGGGTAAAGCCCCCCCTCCTTTGCCTCATTGAAGGTCCTAACTAACAGCGGGCCCAACAGGTCCATATATTTTTTATAGAACTCGACTGGGAAACCGTCCGGCCCCGGTGCCTTCCCCGCCTGCATGCTTCCTATCCCTTTGATCAGCTCCTCCAGCCCAATCGGGGCCCCCAGTCCCGCCACCAGTCCCCCTTCCACCTTTGGAAACCTCAATTGGCTGTCCAATGAATGTTGAGGACTCACTTCTAACTTTCCACCACTCTGCTGCCACGCCTGCTGGTCCTGACCTGACGGTGGGACAGGACATACCCAGGAATGGTGATGTCAGGGACATTGTCTACAAGGTACGATTCAGTGAGGATGACTACACCGGGCTGTTCCTTGACTGAGCTGAGGGACAGCTCTCTCAACACAAGCCCTTAATGAGGAGGACATTGCCCAGTTTGCCTTTTTCATTTCTAGTCCATTGTTGAGCAGTACATCTGGCGTCGATCGTATTCTAGTACAACTAACTAAATTGCTCGTCCCTTTCAGAGGGCAGGTCAGAGTTAATCACATCGCTTATGAAAGGGTTGGAGGGCAGTCAAGACAGCGGAGGTCGAAGATTATAACTTGTGCTTGACGTTGAATCCACTGAGGGAGAAATGTTGTTTACTGCAGAGGGTGAAGGCGGGAAGCTGGCAGAATCATGTGGGTACATAGAACATACAGTGCAGAAGGAGGCCATTCGGCCCATCGAGTCTGCACAGAACAACTTAAGCCCTCACTTCCACCCTATCCCCATAACCCAATAACCCCTCCTCGGTAGGCGGGAGACAACAAGGATTTTAAACATAAGGCAAACGGCTGGAACAACAAACAGGCATCAAAATGTACACGCACAACACAGATAAAACAGTAAATGGACAAACATCTCAATGCAAACACGCACACGCACACACACGCAAATGCATATTGACACATCCACACCTATGCACACATACAAATTCACACAAATATTAACATACATTTCCGCTTGGTTACAAGCAATGATATTTAATATTTAAAATGCAAATTCACTTTGAAACAAGCACACACGAGCCTCCTGGTCAACTGGGACACTTCCTCTGATCCTCTATACCCAGTCAGCAGTCAGACATCACTGTGGCAAATCAAGTCACATTGAGGAATGGCTTCCATTCTCGCAAAGGTCAATACCTGACGGAACAGACAAATACACAGATCGACTCGCTGGTAAAATCACTTTAGCGATGCTTCATTAATAACTATATTATTCATATTTTCCTCCTGCAGGTCAGTATATCATTTACTCGCCCTTCATTCTAGTTTGACCTCCGGGAATCCAGAATGGATAAGGACTGAAATGAGACCTACCTCTTCCCTTTTCATTCCAATTGCGATGGCATGTCATCAGTCACTTTTGGCATTTCGCCTGACCGCCCATTTGCAACCAGTCAATTTACTGGGCAGCACGGTGGCGCAGTGAGTAGCACTGCTGCCTCACGGCGCCGAGGTCCCAGGATCGATCCCGGCTCTGGGTCACTGTCCGTGTGGAGTTTGCACATTCTCCCCGTGTTTGCGTGGGTTTCACCCCCACAACCCAAATATGTGCAGTGTAGGTGGATTGGCCACGCTAAATTGCCCCTTAATTGGAAAAAAAAAAGAATTGGGGTACTGTAAATTTTTGAAAAAAAATTACGGACGTGCATCAAACGTTATTCCATGACTAATGTGCATGTTTCCATCGGGCAGGTAAGTTAAACCTGTCCCAACTATTTGTACTAAGCCCGAAAGAATGGTCTAGTCGGGACAGGTTCAGGCATCTCGACGGAAACAGATTTTAGAGCCTCTGACCTGTTCTTGCAGTGTTTATCTCGCGAGTGCAGTTCAGTTTCTGGTCAATGGTAACTGTGGTGACATGCATCACTGTAAATACACAGGGGTTAAGGTAAATACACTACAACAAAGTAAACACTAGAGGGAGCAACGGAGATGTCATGACATGCTGACATACAGCTAATGAACACAGAGAATAGAACACGACCAATGGGCAGTCAAGTCACCCAGAGGTGACACTACCACAAGGGGGCATTACACAACCCATATATAAGGACAGGGCACACATGCTCTGTCTCTTTCCACGGGCGACACTCAGAGAGAAGGACAGGGGCAGATCAGAAGCATCACACCCACCACGTGGCTTAGAGCAGACTGGTTAGTTAGACTGAGTTACTATAGCAAGATTAGCAGGAGAGTCGAACTCATAGAGAACTGTGCTAATGGTTCAATAAATCACATTGAACTTACTTGAAAGTCTGGAGTATCTTTTGGTCAAAACTGCATCGAGGTACAGCCTGTTTTATCCCAGAGTACATAACACATCAGTAACCTCCCAGGGTGTTGATATTCAGTAATTCAGAATGGATAATGTCATTGAATGTCAATGAGAGTAGTTTAGATTCTCACTTGCCGGAGGTGCTCATTGAAACTTGTGCAAACAAAGAACAAAGAAATGTACAGCACAGGAACAGGCCCTTCGGCCCTCCAAGCCCGTGCCGACCATGCTGCCCGACTAAACTACAATCTTCTACACTTCCTGGGTCCGTATCCCTCTATTCCCATCCTATTCATGTATTTGGCAAGATGCCCCTTAAATGTCACTATCGTCCCTGCTTCCACCACCTCCTCCGGTAGCGAGTTCCAGGCACCCACTACCCTCTGTGTAAAAAACTTGCCTCGTACATCTACTCTAAACCTTGCCCCTCTCACCTTAAACCTATGCCCCCTAGTAATTGACCCCTCTACCCTGGGGAAAAGCCTCTGACTATCCACTCTGTCTATGCCCCTCATAATTTTGTAGACCTCTATCAGGTCTCCCCTCAACCTCCTTCGTTCCAGTGAGAACAAACCGAGTTTATTCAACCGCTCCTCATAGCTAATGCCCTCCATACCAGGCAACATTCTGGTAAATCTCTTCTGCACCCTCTCTAAAGCCTCCACATCCTTCTGGTAGTGTGGCGACCGGAATTGAACACTATACACAAGGTGGGGTGTGGTACAGAGAAGGAGATGGAACATCCCAATCACGAAAAGGTAGAACAGGAGGTGCTACAGCAAGCAACATAGCAAGATCCTGGAGGATCTCAGTTCCATTTTGAATAGCTTTGAGAACATTTAATAGCCTCAAGCATATTGGATAGCATTGAGTGCCATTCGTAACTTTGTGTGCATTCTGTAGCTTTGAGTGCATTTAATAGATTTGAACACATTTTATAGCTTTGACTGCATTTGATAGCTTTGAGCACATTGGATAACTGAATGTAATGCATAATGTTGTGTGCATTTAATAGATTCAAGTACACTGGATAACCTTAAACGCTATTAATAGGTTTGAGCATTGGGTAATTTGGAGCAGAATTTGATAGATGAAAGCACACTGGATAGCTCTGCAAGCCATTCCTTGCTTTGAGTGCATTGGGGACCTTTGAGTGCATTAGGCAGCTTAAAGTGCATTAGTTCAATTTCATAGAATCCCAACAGTACAGAAATGGCCATTCAGCCCATCGAGTCTGCACCGGCCCCTGGAAAGAGCACCCTACTTAAGCCTACGCCTCCACCCTATCAGAGTAACCCAGTAACCCCACCTAACCTTTTGGACACTCAGGGGCAATTTAGCGTGGCCAATCCACCTAACCATCACATCTTTGTGGGAGGAAACCGATGTAGCAATGTTCTCCCCAGACACGGGGCCCGGGGGGGGGGGGGGGGGGGGGGGGCGGGGAAGAGTGCAAACTGCACATAGTCAGTCACCCAAGGCTGGAATTGAAGCCAGGTCCCTGGAGCTGTGAGGCAACAGTGCTAACCACTGTGCCAACATTTTGAGCCATTTAATTGCTTTGAATAGATTGGATAGCTTTGAGGGCATTGTATGCTTTGAACATAACTGATAGCTTTGACCACATTTAGAAATGAAATGAAAATCGCTTATTGTCACACGTAGGCTTCAAATGAAGTTACTGTGAAAAGCCCCTAGTCGCCATATTCCACCACCTGTTCGGGGAGACTGGTACCGGAATTGAACCGTGCTGCTGGCCTGCCTTGGTCTGCTTTAAAAGCCAGCTCTTTAGACCTGTGCTAAACCAGCCCCTTATAGCAATGAGCACATTAGATAGCTTGGAGCATGTTGGAGAACTTCGAGTGCGATGGAGAGCTTTGAGTGCCTGTAATAGCTTTGAGCATATTGAATAGCTTAAAGCGCTTTCGGTAGCTTTGAGTGCATTGGATAATTTTCAACGCATTTAATAGGTTTGAGCGTATTGAATAACTTTGAGAACATTGGATAGTTTATGAGTGCCTTTGATAGCTTTGAGCACATTGGGTAGCTTTGAGTGCATTGCATAGCTATTAGGACTGCGATGAATGTAGGAAATTGGGGCATATATTTCATTATATGTACCTGGCTCAGTAATAGTGTTAAAAGCCTGGGTTAGGGTGTGTATCCACCTGCTGCAGTAATGTATTTTAAAATCCTGGTTTCAGAGAAAGATAGGCACTGTGGCTGCAGGAGCAGCAATTACGATGTCATAAAAGTGAGATCATTATTTCAAACGTGCTTATGTTTGAAAGAAGAGGCCTAATGCGTTTTTGTTATGATTTCTGGTGAGTAGATAATTCGAGACCTTTTTAAACTTAGGTAATTAGGTCATGCAATTTGAGTGGAACAAAGGTGATGTAGTAATGGGAGGAGCCAGGTCTGTGGCAGTTATATTTGGAATTAGTTCTCTGGAGATTGTGAGCTGAACAATCTGCAGAAGGCTGTCAGAGATTAAGCATTAATCTGATAGGATATTTCTCTCTCTTTTCAAGCAGTCTTTTAAAGGAATTATTTATCCAGAAGCTGGCAGGTATTGTTTGCTAACTTTACTTAAAAATAGGTTTTCACTTGTGATGGCTTTTTCTTCATTGGCGATAAAGAAGGTAGCAGTTAGAAGTTAAAATGTTTTATTTTATTGTTCAGAATGGTTTAATTGCTAATTATAAGCTATACTTCTGTGCTGTTAAAGGTAGTTTAATACTGTGTTCAGAATATAGTTGGGGCACAGTGTTTAGCACTGCTGCCTCACGGCGCTGAGGACCCGGGCTCGATCCCAGCCTCGGGTCACTGTCCGTGTGGCGTTTGCACATTCTCCCCGTGTCTGCGTGGGTCTCGCCCCCACAACCCAAAGATGTGCAGGCTAGGTGAATTAGACACGCTAAATTGCTCCTTAATTGGGAACAAAAGAAGAATTGGGCACTCTAAACGTATTTAAAGGAATAAAGTTTGTTTTAATATACCATGTCCCTCTTGTGTGTGGGATCACACCTGGAGTGAAGTATCCCTTCTTCACAGTTTTGCAAATAAAAAAAATGCGATTGGGGTTCCTGTCCTGTTTCCTGGCAAGCGTTGGGGTCTGGTCCGCGATCCTCTTAGCACGTTGGATAGTTTCAACCGCAATGAATGCATTTAATAGCTTTGAGCAGATTGAATGAGCACATTGGATAGCTTTGAGTGTCTTTGGCAGCTTTGAGCAGATTGAATGAGCACAATGGACAGCTTTGAATGTCTTTGACAGCTTTGAGCAGATTGAATGAGCACAATGGATAGCTTTGAGTGTCTTTGATAGCTTTGAGCACAATGGATAGCTTTGAGTGTCTTTGACAGCTTTGAGCACATTGGATAGCTTTGAGTGTCTTTGACAGCTTTGAGCACATTGGATAGCTTTGAGTGTCTTTGACAGCTTTGAGCAGATTGAATGAGCACAATGGATAGCTTTGAGTGTCTTTGACAGCTTTGAGCACAATGGATAGCTTTGAGTGTCTTTGACAGCTTTGAGCAGATTGAATGAGCACAATGGATAGCTTTGAGTGTCTTTGATAGCTTTGAGCACATTGGATAGCTTTGAGTGTCTTTGACAGCTTTGAGCAGATTGAATGAGCACATTGGATAGCTTTGAGTGTCTTTGACAGCTTTGAGCAGATTGAATGAGCACAATGGATAGCCTTGAGTGTCTTTGACAGCTTTGAGCACATTGGATAGCTTTGAGTGTATTGAATAACACTGAGCATATTGGACAGCATCAAGTGTATTTGATAGATTTGAGTGTCACAGTGGCATTGAGTTTTACAGCACATAAAGAGGCCCCTTGGCCCATCGTGTCTCTGCTGGCCATCCTGCACCTATCCATTCTGATCCTATTTTCCAGCCCTTCGTCCATAGCCTTGTATGCCACGGAGTTTTAAATGATCATCTAAATGCTTTTTAATTGTTGTGAGGGTTCCCGCCTCTACCATCCTTTCAGGCAGCGAGTTCCAGATTCCCACCACCCTGTGGGTGAAAAGGTTTCCCCTCACATCCCCTTCTTAACCTCCTTATTTACCTGTCCTGCTGCCTTCCGGGATCTTTCGACATTCAACCCAAGGTCAAGGTCTCTCTGGTCCTCTGTACTTTCTGGCATCCTACCATTCATTGTCTATTGTCTAGGGCAGCACGGTAGCACAGTGGTTAGCATGGTTTCTTCACAGCGCCGGGGTCCCAGGTTCGATTCCCATCTTGGGTCACTGTCTGTGCGGAGTCTGCACCTCCTCCCCGTGTCTGCGTGGGTTTCCTCCGGGTGCTCCGGTTTCCTCCCACAAGTCCAAAGATGTGCGGGTTAGGTGGATTGGCCGTGCTGAATTGCCCCTTGGAGTCCATGAAGGTTGTGTGGGGTTACTGGGTTAGGGGGACAGGGTGTGGGCTTGGGTAGGGTGCTCTTTCCAAGGGCCGGTGCAGACTCGATGGGTTTAATGGCCCCCTTCTGCACTGTAAATCCGGTGACTCTGTGATTCTATTCCCTTGCCTTGTTAGTCCTCACAAAATACATCACTTCATACTTTTCAGGGTTAAATTCCATTTGCCATCTCACCAGCCCATCCATAACGTCCTGTCATCTAAGACTCGCTATTTACCACACCACCAATTTTCGTTTAATGTGTGAACTTACTGATCATACGTCTTACATTCATGTCCAGATCATTAATGTGCACCACAAACAGCAAGGGACCCAACAGCAATCCCTGCGGTATACCACTGGACTGTAGATGCCAGCTGGTTTTGAATACACCTGATAGGTAAAATAGGTAAACGTGATCGGTGAAAGATAGCTATTTAGCATTAAGCCCCTAGTCTATTAAATACCCATTTTAAAACTCATTCATAACCTCAGGTCATTTCAAAACACATATTCAGCATGACACAGCATAATTAATTTCAAGACAGAACAACATTAAGATACGCAATTTAACAGAAACACAAAAACCACGATAAAACAAACACTTTTCACTCAGCTAACAAATACATTTCTCAAGACAGTGTCCAAGGACGGGGCAGGCTCCATGGCAACGGCACAGTAACCTAAAGGCGCGATTGTCCTCAGCAAGAATCCAGTTCAAGCAGCTTGCGATAACGGCACAGAATCGCATTCCAGAACACATACGGGAATTCATTTATGAAACATTTCAAGTTAATGTTGCCCATTAAAGACAGACAGCTAACCGTCAAATCAAACTTATTTGATTCTAACCCAGACTAATTAGGATTACATAGGGGTGCAGCTAGATGGTTAAAGACAGATATGATTTAGTATAACCGTGCTGGTTCGCACGGCCATATTCCATTCATGAATCATTTATACTTTGATCTAACTTACTCGCTGTCTCTGTTTTTCATATTTTCACTTTTCCGCTCTGACTCTTGAAGTAAATGCAAGCTCTTTTGCCGTAAGCAAGAAAATCATTTCTGTATTGTTTGAAAATTATATTGTCTACGAATTGCTCCTCTCATTTCTACTCAAATTTCTACTGAGTTTTAGTGTTCGCAAGTGCCACTAGGTCCACATGGTAGATCTCTACACGGACACAGGGTTTCAGTCACAAAAATAACTTTTGACCATTGTCATCTGCCTCCTGCCACTAAGCTAATTTTGGATCCAAATTGCCATGGATCCCATGGGCTCTTATCTCCTTGGTGTGTCTCACATGCGAGACCTTGTCAAAAGCCTTACTGATGTCCATGTAGACTACATCAACTGCACTGCCCTCATCTACACATCTAGTCACCTCAAAAAATTCTGACAAATTTGTTGGACATGATGTCCCCCTGAAAAAGCCACGCTGACTATCCTCGATCAATCTTTGGAGATTAATTCTGCCCCTCGGAGTTTTTTCCAATAATTCCCCTGCCACTGATGTTAGACTCACTGGCCTGTTTTTTTTCCTATTTCTCTTCTTGGATAATTGGATAATTGGAGGACATTAACAGTCCTCCAATTCTCTGGCACCTCACCTGGCCAGGGAGGATTTGAAAATTAACGTCGGAGCCCCTGCAATCTCCTCACTTGCCTCACACAAGGATACATCTCATCTGGGCCTGGAGATGTATCCCTTTTAAGACCACTAACACCTCCTCCCTCTCAATGCTAATTTGTTCAGTTACATGAACCATCGAATCTATGCCGAAGGACGCCATTCGAGTCTGCACCGACCCTCTGAAAGAGCATTCTATCTAGGCCCACTCCCCTGCCCTATCCCCGTAACCCCACATAACCTGCTCATTCCTGGACACTAAGGGGAAAATTTATCATGGCCAGTCCATCTAACCTGCACACTTTGGACTGTGGGAGGAAAGCAGAGAAACCCACCCAGATATGGGGAAAAAATACAAACTCCACACAGTCACCCAAGGCCAGATTTGAACCCGGATCCCTGGTGCTGTGAGGCAGCAGTGCTAACCACTGTGCCACCGTGCCACCCCACAATCCACACATATCACAGACCCCTCTGTGATTTCCATACCTAGAACATCCTTCTCCACGGTGAACACAGATGCAAAACACTAATTTAATATCTCATCAATGTCTTTCCGCTCCACACATAAATTGCTACTTTGGTCCCTATTGGCCCCTATTCTTCCCCTAGTTGCCCTCTTGCCCTCAATGTACTTATAAAAAAACCTTAGGATTTTCCTTTATCTTGCCCGCCAGTGTTTTCCATGTCGCCTCTTCATTCTCTAGGACACCCGTTGTTTTGAGCCCCCTGTATCTGCCATAAACCTCCATTTTGTTGCTTATCCAATGCTGTTTATCTCCCTTGATATCCACGGTTCTCTGGACGTTTTGCTCCCACTCTTCACATTTACAGGAACATGTTGTATTTCTACTCTCGATATTGCCCTTTTGAATGATTCCCACTGCTCTGATGTGGATTTTACTCCAAGTTGCTGCTCCCAATCCACTTCGGCTAGATCTACTGAAATTGGCCTACCCCCAGTTCAGAACTTTTATTTCCGGTCCAGCTTTGTCCTATTCCCAACCACCTTCAGTCTTACTGGATTATGGTCACTATCACCGGAATGCTCCCTCTCAGCCATTCACACTTTGTCTGCCCCAATTAATATTGGGGAAGTTGAAATCTCATTATTATCTTGACACTTCTCTGAGATTTACCTCTAACTCTGCTCTTCTGTCTCTCCATGACTCTTTGGGGCAGCCTATGGAACAGTCCCAGTGAAAACAGCACTAGCAAACCTCCCCGCAAGGATTTTGGTCCCGTTCCGAATTAGCGGCAACCCATCTGACTTGTACAGGTCCCACCTTTCCCAGACACAAACCCAGTGCTCCAAGAATCTAAAGCCCTCCCTAAGCTGCTCCCGTTCTCCCCGTGTCTGCGTGGGTTTCCTCCGGGTGCTCCAGTTTCCACCCACAAGTCCCGAAAAACGTGCTGTTAGGTAATTTGGACATTCTGAATTCTCCCTCCGTGTGCCCGAACAGGCGCCGGAATGTGGCGACTAGGGGCTTTTCGCAGTAACTTCATTGCAGTGTTAATGTAAGCCTACTTGTGACACTAATATGGATTATTATTATAAATTCTTGCTGCAGGACCTCATGCCTTTTTCTAACTATGTCATTGGTGCCAATGTGGCCCACAACCTCTCTCTCTTCTCTCTCTTTGTTCACCATCGCCCTTCACAATTCCCTGCAACTGTTCAGCAACATACTTGCCCCTGGCACCAGGGAGGCAACATACCATCCTGGAGTCATGTCTGCGGCCACGGAACCATCGGTCTGCACTCCTCACTATTAAGTCTCCTACCACGATTGCTCTTCCACTCTTATTCGTCCCCCCCTTGTGCAGCTGAGGCACCCACAGTACCGCAAAGGCTCCGGTTGCACTACCCGGAGGAACCATTCTCACCGTTTTTCTGTGTGGGATGCAGTCTGGGGCTTTCCTGACTACCTGCCTGGCCCCCTTTCATCCAACTGATGGTCGCCCATTCCATCTCCGACTGCACTTCCTTAAGCTATGGGGTGACTGCGCTTAAAAAGGTGCTATCCATGTCAGTTTCAGCCTCGCAGATGCACCGCTCCGCCTCCCGCTGACGCTCCACCTTTTAAACCCGGCTCTCAAGCAGGTCAAACTAGTGGCACTTTCTGCAAATGTGGTTATCCAGGCTGCAAGGAATGTCTAGGAATTCCCACATATTGCAGGACATGCAAAACATAGGACTGAGCTCCCCAGTCAGACTTTTAGTCAAAATATTCATACATTAAATTTATTCCAAAATTATTGTATTTATTTTTTCAAAAGCTCAAGCTCTTACCTTTTGTTAATGTAGCTTTAAAGAGGAAAAAAACCCAATGTATCCTCGACCAACCAATCAGCTCTCTCCCTTATAGCCTCTCGTCCTGCAGAAGGGCAAGAGCACTTTCTGAAGATGAAAAAGTTTGAAAGCAAAAGAGCACCTCTTTCCCCTCGACACCAAATTCCAACTTTGCTCCAAATTCCCAGACATCCTCACTCTGGCTGTGCCACACTCGGGTGATGGTAGGGCATCCCGGTAGCACAAGTGGCTAGCACTGCGGCTTCCCAGCGCCAGGGTCCCAGATTCGATTCCCGGCTTGGATCACTGTCTGTGCGGAGTCTGCACGCTCTCCCCGTGTCTGCGTGGGTTTCCTCCGGGTGCTCCGGTTTCCTCCCACAGTCCAAAGACGTGCAGGTTAGGTGGATTGGCCGTGCTAAATTGCCCTTAGTGACCAAAAAGGTAAGGAGGGGTTACGGGGTTAGGGTGGAAGTGAGGGCTTAAGTGGGTCGGTGCAGACTCCTTCTGCACTGTATGTTCTATGATGTCTCTCCCAGTGCTCTTGCACCTCGCTGACTCTCTCTGTGTTGTGAACTCGCTCTGTCTGTCTCTGTGTGTTCTGAACTCTCTCTCTCTCTCTCTGACTCCCTGTGCTGTGACTGTCGCTCTGTCTGTCTCTGTTATGCTGTGAACTCTCTCTCTGGCTCCCTGTCTTGTGAACTCTCTCTGTCTTGTGATCTTCCTCTGTGCCAGTTGTCGATGGATCTGAATTATTCACGGTGGAGTTAATGTTCCACGAGTGGTGACAGAACAAATACCAACAACCAGTACAGGCAGCGTCACTTAGCCTTTCCTTAATTTGAAACAAGCACTGTACAATTTGACATGGTGAGAACTGGTCAAAAATAATTCCTACAGAAATTCCCCCAGATTGGAGAAACACTCAAACCCTGAAAACATCCGCTTTTCCTCTCTCTCTCTCTCCTCTGGTAATCACACCGCCCCAAACCAACAGTTCCTGTTTTTACCCATCCACAATCCCCCCACTGTGTGTTACTCCCTCTCCCTGAGGTATCTCACACGCTCGTTACTGTGTCTCTCTTCAGTCCTTTTCTGCATGAAATATTCTTATTGTCCAAAACCATTTTAATAACCAATTATGTAATTTTCTCATACATTTTATTAACAGGAGGAGGCCCCATTCAGCCCCTCAATCTTGTTGCACAGGAACAGGAGGAGGCCCCATTCAGTCCCTCAATCTTGTTGCACAGGAACAGGAGGAGGCTGGTTTAGCTCACTGGGCTAAATCGCTGGCTTTTAAAGCAGACCAAGGCAGGCCAGCAGCACGGTTCGATTCCCGTACCAGCCTCCCCGAACAGGCGCCGGAATGTGGCGACTAGGGGCTTTTCACAGTAGCTTCATTGAAGCCTACTTGTGACGATAAGCGATTTTCATTTCATTTCATTTCATTCATTCATTCAGCCCCTCAATCTTGTGGAACAGGAGGAGGCCCCATTCAGCCCCTTCAGCCTGTTACACCGGAACAGGAGAAGGCCATTCAGCCTCTCTAGCCTGATGCAGAGGATCAGGAGGAGGCCATTCAGCCTCTTGAACCTGTTACACAGGAACAGGACAAGGTAATTCAACCTATCCGGCAGGTGACAAAGAGACAGGAGGAGGCCATTTATGCCCCCAGGAGTTTGTTACCTATTCAGGAAAAGAACGACTCTCAGCCTGTCACACAAGAACAGGCAAAGCCATCCTGCGGTAATCAGGGGACGGAATTTTCTGGCTGTTCCCGTTGGAAGGATTCTGCCAAAACACTTTGTCCGTTCTGTGTTTGTTTTTCATTCCTGTCCCGCTGTCTGCCTTTAATCTACAGTCTTCTGGTTAGCAGTAGCAACACTGAGACTTTTGCGTAAGTTCCCGATTTCAGGAAAGCTAAAACCGCCCCTGGTCTAATGAACTAGCTCAAGACTTCCCCTTGATGCTTTGTGGCCGAGCCTGTGATGTCGGTTTGATCGACCTGGCAAGCAGCCAATCAGTGACCCTGGAATTCTCAGACAGCGCCTGTTCTCGCTTGTGATCGGTGGAGCCATTTAGAACATTCCGGAAGAAAGGCGGGGCGGGTCATGTGAAGAGCTCCATTTTATCTTGAGTTCTGTGAGGCGATTCAGTCAGGAAGCAGCTGGAAGGCACTCTCTGCCGGGCGATTTAAGGGGCCCCTAGCCAAACCTGTGAAGGCACTCCTATTTAGAAGGCTGTAGACCTTCCAGGACGTTAAGTCAGGGGAGGGGGGGGGGGGGGGAAGGGTGGCTGTGGTTACACATTGAGTTACGATGTGATCTCATGTTTGTTATCTGTTGATTATCTTTTTGATCTTGGTTGCAGTTGTGTTTGATGTTTATTTATAAATGCCTTAATAAAAATATTTTAATAATAGAAGACTGCAGACAGCAGTCAGACCTGTGAAGGGAACTGCTGGAGTGAAAGGCTGCGAGCAGGCTCTTCCACCAGGTCTGTAACAGTTTTAATCCTCTGTCTGAACGGCTGGGGGAATACCCAGTCTGAGAACTCTCTTCACAATACAGGCAGAATCCCTGCACCAAAATCAGGCAAACGGAGAACGACCGATTGGACATAGGCTGGATCTCCGGATCTGCTATAATTTCTCAGGGAGACGGAAGCACCCTCTGGTGGTCGAAGAATAGAATTGCACTGAATTGCATTAAATCAATTCCCCAGGGCTTCACATTCGGAGAAGACTTGGCACCGACGGAGACCACAAGCTCGGCAGCGAGGATTCATGGCAAACCTTTTCCTTAATTTCCCGTTATTTTAATCCTTCCCCAACCATATGTTTGTTGTGTGTGAAAAAAATGAAATGAAATGAAAATCGCTTGTCACAAGTATGCTTCAAATGAAGTTACTGTGAAGAGCCCCTAGTCGCCACATTCCAGCACCTGTTTGGGGATTGAACCGTGGTGCTGGCTTGCCTTGGTCTGCTTTAAAAGCCAGCTATTTAGCCCTGTGCTAAACCAGCCCCTTATGTGTCTATAATAATAATCTTTATTGTCACAAGTAGGCTTACATTAACACCGCAATGAGGTTACTGTTCGGGTACACAGAGGGAGAATTCAGAATGTCCGAATTACCTAACAGCACGTCTTTCGGGACTTGCGGGAGGAAAGCGGAGCACCCGGAAGAAACCCACCCAGACACGGGGAGAACGTGCAGACTCTGCACAGACAGTGACCCAAGCCGGGAATCGAACCTGGGACCCTGGAGCTGTGAAGCAACAGTGCTAACCACTGTGCTACTGCGCTGCCCGTCTAGGTGGAGGGTGGGACGGGTTTTGGGAATAGGTAGATTAGCAGAGCTTTGTTCCGTTATTGGCATTATATGTTCATCTTTTACTCTTGGTATAAATAAAGTTTGTTAATGTTTTACATATAAATCTGGTGCCTGTAACTCATTGGAGCAGGCCAAGGGTTAAAATCTCAGGTAAACACACGCATTATTAGTTAATTCCCTTATGTTGGGGCTCCGGGGTCTGTGGGACTGGAATTGACTGCCCACTCGCCCAGGGCGTGGTAACACAGCCGGTGGGATTTTCCTGGGCAGGGGGAGGGGCGGCTTTGGGGAAGCTTCCACCCAGGATGTTTGTGTAAGATTTGTGCATTTGCTTACCCTCAGAGAGATTCACTCCTTCATCTGCAATAAACTCCAGCAGCAGGCGTTCTGGTGATTTTTCAAAGCAAGAGGAGGATATTTATAATTACACAGTTGCGCCGGATGTGCGAAACGCAATGTCTCAATCTCTCACCTCACCTAACTATCACACGCACAAAAATTAGATGCAGATGAAGTTAGATCGGTTATTGTAAAAATGGAATTCATGATTCAGTCTTTATATCGATGCAACCCTGATCTCGTCTTGGTTTGAGATGGTGATTTAGTTACAGTAGTGGTTATCTTCGAAACAAGGGCCGGATGTCTCCGACAATTGGGATTCCCTTTTCCCACTGGGAACGCACCCCGACCATGGGTTTCCTGCCAGCGTGGGCTAGCGAGGCACACGCGGCCGGAGTATCGGAGAATCCAGCCCCAGGACTTTCGTGAAGCTTCCTTTAGCTGAATAGCCCGAACATTGATTCTCAGGTGGAGTTAGAAACTGGACGTAGTGTGAATGTCGTGGAAATTCATAGAATTTACAGTGCAGAAGGAGGCCATTCGGCCCATCGTGTCTGCACCGGCTCTTGGAAAGAGCACCCTACCCAAGGTCAACACCGCCACCCTATCCCCATAACCTAGTAACCCCATCCAACACTAAGGGTAATTTTGGACACTAAGGGCAATTTATCATGGCCAATCCACCTAACCTGCACATCTTTGGACTGTGGGAGGAAACCGGAGCACCCGGAGGAAACCCACGCACACACGGGGAGGATGTGCAGACTCCGCACAGACAGTGACCCAAGCTGGAATCGAACCTGGGACCCTGGAGCTGTGAAGCAATTGTGCTATCCACAAGGCTACCGTGCTGCCCCCTGTCTAATTATAATAGACAAATTCCTCGAGGTTCGATTTAAGGAAATTTATTTACACAAATATATTTGCGGAGAGAGAGTGTTCCAGCTGCAAAAGCCACACCATACTCTGAAATAACAGCTTGAAGTAAACAGGCATGTTTATATTAAATAGGCCTTGGAAAGTACGTAAGAGGAAATACGTAGGACATACGTTCTTGCCCTTGGCTAAAAACAACTCGAGTACACATTTTGTTATCTTTCGGAGGACAATGTGTTTTCATAATAAGGCCGAGACCAGAATATTAAGCAGTATTTCATTTATGACCTACTTATTTTCATTCAAAAGCAGTGTTGAACTATAGTCAAGCATTTCCCAGCATGCTTCTAAGTTGGCAACTCATTAATTTCCCTTCCACAGTGAAATGTATACATGTCTCCACGGTTCCAGAGGCTGCTCTCCCCTTATGTTTTTAGAGCTGACTGGTGGTGATTTAACCTGAGGGTCCCCGCCCCTCAGGCGAGGGGCGAGGTTGAGAAGGCGGAGCCTTCATGAATAACCTCAGCCGGGACGGGAATTGAACCCATGCTGTTGGCGGCATTCATAGAATCATAGAATTTGCAGTGCAGAAGGAGGCCATTCAGCCCATCGAGTCTGCACCGGCCCTTGGAAAGAGCACCCTACCTAAGCCCTGACCTCCCCCCTATCCCCGTAACCCCACCTAACCGTTGTTTTGGACACTCAGGGCAATTTATCACGGCCAATCCACCTAACCTGCACATCTCTGGACTGTGGGAGGAAACCGGAGCACCCGGAGGAAACCCACGCAGATACGGGGAGAACGTGCAGACTCCGCACAGACAGCGACCCAAGCCGGAAATCGAACCTGGGACCCTGGAGCTATGAAGCAACTATGCTAACCACTGTGCAAGCGTGCTGCCCATTGCGTTGTGCATCACGAACCAGTCAATGACCCAAGTGAACAAACCGACCCAGTATAATGTGCCACGCTGGGTCAGAGTTCGGTCAATTTCAGCCCCACCCGTCCTGGATTCACAACACAAGTGAATTAACCAATAAGTCTTATAAATTCTTATAAAAATACCCAACCGTTGGCCCTTGGCTGTACAATAATTACAATCACCAGGTTAGTAAGTCACAACACGACTGCTGTTTATTTATAACAAGATGAATGGCGAAATATGCAGTGAATGCAACTGGATGACAGCAAGCTAACTTACTACCTCCTTTGACTGTGCCCCCGCCTGTACCCGCACACAAGACAGACAATCACAGAGGGGGAGTTGGGGTGGAAAGGGTAAAAATAATAAAAGGTGAAGGTCAAAAGATAAAAGTCTTTTGTTCGTCCTTCTTTGTTCCTGGTAGTTTCTGAAGTCAGGAAGTCGAGACCGATTGGCCTTCTGTTTGGGTTATTCTCTCTTCCAACTTCTTCCATCGGGCAGGAGATACAAAAGCCTGGGAACACGCTCAAACAGATTCAAAAACAGCTCCTTCCCCGCTGTTACCAGGCTCCTGAATGACCCTCTTATGGACTGAACTGATCTCTTCTCTACTGAGCAGTACGACACTCCGTCTACTTCACCCGATGCCTGTGTCTATGGATTTACATTGTGAATTTGAACAAAGAACAAAGAAAAGTACAGTACAGGAACAGGCCCTTCGGCCCTCCAAGCCCATGCCGACCATGCTGCCTGACTAAACTACAATCTTCTACACTTCCTGGGTCCGTATCCCTCTATTCCCATCCTATTCATGTATTTGTCAAGATTCCCCTTAAATATCACTATCTTCCCTGCTTCCACCACCTCCTCCGGCAGCGAGTTCCAGGCACCCACTACCCTCTGCGTAAAAAACTTGCCTCGTACATCTCCTCTAAACCTTGCCCCTCGCACCTTAAACCTATGCCCCCTAGTAATTGACCCCTCTACCCCGGGGAAAAGCCTCTGACTATCCACTCTGTCTATGCCCCTCATAATTTTGTAGACCTCTATCAGGTCGCCCCTCAACCTCCGCCGTTCCAGTGAGAACAAACCGAGTTTATTCAACCGCTCCTCATAACTAATGCCCTCCATACCAGGCAACATCCTGGTAAATCTCTTCTGCACCCTCTCTAAAGCCTCCGCATCCTTCTGGTAGTGTGGCGACACTTGGTACGTCCTAGGTTTTTCATGTATGGAATGATCTGTCTGGACTGTACGTAGGACAATACTTTGCACTGTACCTCGGTACACATTGCAATCAAATCAAATTCATAAATCAAATCCATCCTAAAGTTTTGCAGGGAATTCAGACAATCACAAGTGTAGCGGCCGTCTGTAGACTGCCCTGTCATGTCCCGTGATCATTCAATTTCAGACGCTTCTGGCAACTTGGCCAATTTGCAGGTTGAACGCTTGTTCAAGCTGATTCTTTCCTTTTTTTAAAAATCGGTCCAGGGCAACACTCGCGCCCGGAGAAAATATTGTCAATTTCATACGATGGCATTTCGAAATCGCCAAAGCAATTGATTAACCTTCTTTGATCAGACAACTAGGCTATTGCCATTATCATTTCATCACACTCACTGAATGAAGACTTAAGAAGGGTACGGATCCTGGCGGTGGGCTCACTGAACAAGCCCACCCAAGGCTTATACACAGGGGCAAATCTGAACACGTATTCTGTGTGTGGATGTAATCCAGACACCGTGAAGCTCTCACCGTCAGTCTGTGTATCCTCCCAGGACCAATCCTCACCCTTGACACGCCTGTGCCCCACTTTAAACATCAGCACAGATCCAGTGTTAACTTCAGGGGCTTTGAGGCACAGAGTTACACTGCAATCAGTTACTTGTCTAATCTCTGGGACGTCAGGTTCCTGCAGCGTGAATTCTTTATTCACCAAAATTCCCTCTTCATAAAGGGAAACTGACGCCCCAGGACAGCTCTTGTCACCGACTGAAGCGATCACAATCCTGCTGCTCCCCTGATCTATGGTTTTCCCACGGGATTTGTTGCTCTCCGTGAACTGCCGGATCAGCCGCGCCTCTTTCCTCATTCGTTGCGACACCGATGCTGCATCAAACCAACCCTCACTTTCTGATGGGAGGCTTCGTTCTCTCACGGTTTGTGGGTGATTGAGGTAGTTGGAGAGTTCCTGGAGGGCTGCATCGCTGTCCCGCAGCGAGGTGAAGGTGAAGCAGACAACGTGCTCAATCATTGGGTCCGCCAAGGTTCTGTCCAACTGGCTCTTGCTCAGAATATCCACCCCGCCCAGCATGGCCAGGTACACATCCACTGTGTTCACTTCCTTCTCAGTCTTCTCCAGCCAGGTGTCCAGCAAACAGTATCTGAATGGAGATTGTTCTTTCCTTCTCAATATCGCTACCAGGCTGCTTTCCCCTTGTCCTGTTCCACGGATGGATGGCAGCACTTTTGCCAGCTCTTGTTTAAGGACCATCTTGTATTCCAGGCACAATCTCCTGAAGGTTTCGATCTTTGTCTTTAACTCGGGGAAAGCTCTGGCAGCTGGGTGTTTGATCAGGTCATTGCATCTCACCCCAATGTCATGGAACTGCTCCAAGACCAGCTCGCACTGATTGACTAGACCGAGACTGACCTCCCGAACATGCTGGGCTGCTTTACTCTCCAGCATCGTCAGAGGGTACAGCCAGACTCTCATTGGCACTGCCTTCTCTCCCTGGTCGCCCAGTAACTTGGGCAGCCTTGAGTAAACTTGAACAGCTTCCTCGTAGCTCACCGGGTTCCTATCGAGTAAGAAATCTCCATGAAATGTGCATCTGAAGGTCTCAACAACTTGTTTCTCCGTGTCGGACAGCTTAACAGAGCCTTTTCCCCCAATCTGGAGACAGGGAATCTTTTTGACCATCACCTCCATGTCTCCCTCAACATTCTGAACGTTCTCATTGGATGAATATTCCCGGTCAAACACAAAGAAGGCCTGAGCACCGTACAGCACGGCCGTGACAACATGAGTGGCTGAGCCCTGGTCGAAGACTGAAGGGTAGGTGATATGCTGGGGTCCCAGTTGGCTCATGGTCAGCTCCTCGAACCGGGTCGTTGCCCGGTAGTTGAGGGTGACCCGGGCTTGCTGCTTCGAAGTTTTATTATCATTCAGAAACTTGGCAGACCCGTCGACCTGCACCATTCCACTCAGAAAGCTGGCCTTCAGTGAGGCTTCCACATCCAAACAGGAGGCTTTGTCTCCGACAGATTCCGAGCAAATGATCTGAATCTCCGTGCTGAGACTTGGCTGCACATCAATGGTCTTGCGAAGTTCAGACAAGTCCCATAAAGTTACGCCTGCCAAGATAAAAAAAGAGCTAGAATGGAGAGCAGTACTGAGGGTGTGCTGCACTGTCAGAGGGTCAGTACCGAGGGAGTGCTGCACTGTCAGAGGGTCAGTACTGAGGGAGTGCTGCACTGTCAGAGGGTCAGTACTGAGGGAGTGCTGCACTGTCACAGGGTCAGTACTGAGGGAGTGCTGCACTGTTAGAGGGTCAGTACTGAGGGAGTGCTGCACTGTCAGAGGGTCAGTACTGAGGGAGTGCCGCACTGTCAGAGGGTCAGTACTGAGGGAGTGCCGCACTGTCAGAGGGTCAGTACCGAGGGAGTGCTGCACTGTCAGAGGGTCAGTACTGAGGGAGTGCCGCACTGTCAGAGGGTCAGTACTGAGGGAGAGCCGCACTGTCAGAGGGTCAGTACCGAGGGAGTGCTGCACTGTCAGAGGGTCAGTACTGAGGGAGTGCTGCACTGTCAGAGGGTCAGTACTGAGGGAGTGCTGCACTGTCAGAGGCTCAGTACTGAGGGAGTGCTGCACTGTCACAGGGTCAGTACTGAGGGAGTGCTGCACTGTCAGAGGGTCAGTACTGAGGGAGAGCTGCACTGTCAGAGGGTCAGTACTGAGGGAGTGCTGCACTGTCAGAGGATCAGGACTGAGGGAGTGCTGCACTGTCAGAGGGTCAGTACTGAGGGAGCACTGCACTGTCAGAGGGTCAGTACTGAGGGAGTGCTGCACTGTCAGAGGGTCAGTACTGAGGGAGCGCTGCACTGTCGGAGGGTCAGTACTGAGGGAGTGCTGCTCAGTCAGAGGGTCAGTACTGAGGGAGTGCTGCACTGTCAGAGGGTCAGTACTGAGAGACTGCTGCACTGTCAGAGGGTCAGTACTGAGGGAGTGCTGTACTGTCAGAGGGTCAGCACTGAGGGAGTGCCGCACTGTCAGAGGGTCAGTACTGAGGGAGCGCTGCACTGTCAGAGGGTCAGTATTGAGGGAGTGCTGCACTGTCAGAGGGTCAGTACTGAGGGAGCACTGCACTGTCAGAGGGTCAGTACTGAGGGAGTGCTGCATTGTCAGAGGGTCAGTACTGAGGGAGTGCTGCATTGTCAGAGGGTCAGTACTGAGGGAGTGCTGCACAGTCAGAGGGTCAGTACTGAGGGAGTGCTGCACTGTCAGAGGGTCAATACTGAGGGAGTGCTGCACTGTCAGAGGGTCAGTACTGAGGGAGTGCTGCATTGTCAGACGGTCAGTACTGAGGGAATGCTGCACTGTCAGAGGTTCAGTACCGAGGGAGTGCTGCACTGTCAGAGGGTCAGTACTGAGGGTGTGCCGCACTGTCAGAGGGTCAGTACTGAGGGAGTGCTGCACTGTCAGAGGGTCAGGACTGAGGGAGTGCTGCACTGTCAGAGGGTCAGTATTGAGGGAGTGCTGCACTGTCAGAGGGTCAGTACTGAGGGAGTGCCGCACTGTCAGATGGTCAGTACTGAGGGAGCGCTGAACTGTCAGAGGGTCAGTACTGAGGGAGTGCTGCACTGTCAGAGAGTCAGTACTGAGGGAGTGCTGCACGGTCAGAGGGTCAGTACTGAGGGAGTGCTGCACTGTCAGAGGGTCAGTACTGAGGGAGCGCTGAACTGTCAGAGGGTCAGTACTGAGTGAGGGCTGCACTGTCAGAGGGTCAGTACTGAGGGAGTGCTGCACTGTCAGAGGGTCAGTACTGAGGGAGTGCTGCACTGTCAGAGGGTCAGTACTGAGGGAGTGCTGCACTGTCAGAGGGTCAGTACTGAGAGAGTGCTGCACTGTCAGAGGATCAGTACTGAGGGAGTGCTGCACAGTCAGAGGGTCAGTGCTGAGGGAGTGCTGCACTGTCAGAGGGTCAGTACTGAGGGAGTGCTGCACTGTCAGAGGGTCAGTACTGAGTGAGTGCTGCACTGTCAGAAGGTCAGTACTGAGAGAGTGCTGCACTGTCAGAAGGTCAGTACTGAGGGAGTGCTGCACAGTCAGAGGGTCAGTGCTGAGGGAGTGCTGCACTGTCAGAGGGTCAGTACTGAGTGAGTGCTGCACTGTCAGGGGGTCAGTACTGAGGGAGTGATGTACTGTCAGAGGGTCAGTTCTGAGGGAGTGCTGCACTGTCAGAGGGTCAGTACTGAGGGAGAGCTGCACTGTCAGAGTGTTAGTACTGAGGGAATGCTGCAATGTCAGAGGGTCTGTACTGAGGGAGTGCTGCACTTTCAGAGGGTCAATACTGAGGGAATGCTGCACTTCAAAGAGTCTGTACTGAGGGAGTGCTGCACTGTCAGAGGGTCAGTACTGAGGGAATGCCGGACTGTCAGAGGGTCAGTACTGAGGGAGTGCTGCATTGTCAGAGGGTCAGTACTGAGGGAATACTGCACTGTCAGTGGTGCGGTACTGAGGGAGTGCTGCACGGTCAGAGGGTCAGTACTGAGGGAGCGCTGCACGGTCAGAGGGTCATAACTGAGGGAGAGCCGCACTGTCCGAAGGTCAGTACTGAGGGAGTGCTGCACTGTCAGAGGGTCAGTACTTAGGGAGTGCTGCACTGTCAGAGGGTCAGTATTGAGGGAGTGCTGCACTGTCAGAGGGTCAGTACTGAGGAGGTGCCACACTGTCAGAGGGTCAGTACTGAGGGAGCGCTGAACTGTCAGAGCGTCAGTACTGAGGGAGTGCTGCACTGTCAGAGAGTCAGTACTGAGGGAGTGCGGCACGGTCAGAGGGTCAGTACTGAGGGAGTGCTGCACTGTCAGAGGGTCAGTACGGAGGGAGAGCTGCACAGACAGAGGGTCAGTACTGAGGGAGTGCTGCTCTGTCAGAGGGTCAGTACTGAGGGAGTGCTGCATTGTCAGAGGGTCAGTATTGAGGGAGTGCTGCACTGTCAGAGGGTCAGTACTGAGGGAGTGCTGCTCAGTCAGAGGGTCAGTACTGAGGGAGTGCTGCACTGTCAGAGGGTCAGTACTGAGAGACTGCTGCACTGTCAGAGGGTCAGCACTGAGGGAGTGCTGCACTGTCAGAGGGTCACTACTGAGGGAGTGCTGTACTGTCAGAGGGTCAGCACTGAGGGAGTGCCGCACTGTCAGAGGGTCAGTACTGAGGGAGCGCTGCACTGTCAGAGGGTCAGTATTGAGGGAGTGCTGCACTGTCAGAGGGTCAGTACTGAGGGAGCACTGCACTGTCAGAGGGTCAGTACTGAGGGAGTGCTGCATTTTCAGAGGGTCAGTGCTGAGGGAGTGCTGCATTGTCAGAGGGTCAGTACTGAGGGAGTGCTGCACTGTCAGAGGGTCAGTACTGAGGGAGTGCTGCACTGTCAGAGGGTCAATACCGAGGGAGTGCTGCACTGTCAGAGGGTCAGTACTGAGGGAGTGCTGCATTGTCAGAGGGTCAGTACTGAGGGAATGCTGCACTGTCAGAGGTTCAGTACCGAGGGAGTGCCGCACTGTCAGAGGGTCAGTACTGAGGTAGAGCCGCACTGTCAGAGGGTCAGTACTGAGGGAGTGCCGCACTGTCAGAGGGTCAGTACTGAGGGAGTGCTGCACTGTCAGAGCGTCAGGACTGAGGGAGTGCTGCACTGTCAGAGGGTCAGTATTGAGGGAGTGCTGCACTGTCAGAGGGTCAGTACTGAGGGAGTGTCGCACTGTCAGAGGGTCAGTACTGAGGGAGCGCTGAACTGTCAGAGGGTCAGTACTGAGGGAGTGCTACACTGTCAGAGAGTTAGTACTGAGGGAGTGCTGCACGGTCAGAGGGTCAGTACTGAGGGAGTGCTGCACTGTCAGAGGGTCAGAACTGAGGGAGCACTGAACTGTCAGAGGGTCAGTACTGAGTGAGTGCTGCACTGTCAGAGGGTCAGTACTGAGGGAGTGCTGCACTGTCAGAGGGTCAGTACTGAGGGAGTGCTGCACTGACAGAGGGTCAGTACTGAGTGAGTGCTGCACTGTCAGAGGGTCAGTACTGAGAGAGTGCTGCACTGTCAGAGGATCAGTACTGAGGGAGTGCTGCACAGTCAGAGGGTCAGTGCTGAGGGAGTGCTGCACTGTCAGAGGGTCAGTACTGGGGGAGTGCTGCACTGTCAGAGGGTCAGTACTGAGTGAGTACTGCACTGTCAGAAGGTCAGTACTGAGAGAGTGCTGCACTGTCAGAAGGTCAGTACTGAGGGAGTGCTGCACAGTCAGAGGGTCAGTGCTGAGGGAGTGCTGCACTGTCAGAGGGTCAGTACTGAGTGAGTGCTGCACTGTCAGGGGGTCAGTACTGAGGGAGCGCTGCATTGTCAGAGGATCAGTACTGAGGGAGTGATGTACTGTCAGAGGGTCAGTTCTGAGGGAGTGCTGCACTGTCAGAGGGTCAGTACTGAGGGAGTGCTGTACTGTCAGCGGGTCAGTACTGAGGGAGCGCTGCATTGTCAAGAGGGTCAGTACTGAGGGAGTGCTGCACTGTCAGAGGGTCAGTACTGAGGGAGAGCTGCACCGTCAGAGTGTCAGTACTGAGGGAATGCTGCAATGTCAGAGGGTCAGTACTGAGGGAGTGCTGCACTGTCAGAGGGACAGCACTGAGGGAATGCTGCACTTCAAAGAGTCTGTACTGAGGGAGTGCTGCACTGTCAGAGGGTCAGTACTGAGGGAATGCTGCACTGTCAGAGGGTCAGTACAGAGGGCGAGCTGCACTGTCAGAGGGTCAGTATTGAGGGAGTGCTGCACTGTCAGAGGGTCAGTACTGAGGGAGTGCTGCACTGTCAGAGGGTCAGTACTGAGGGAATGCTACACTGTCAGAGGGACAGCACTGAGGGAATGCTGCACTTCAAAGAGTCTGTACTGAGGGAGTGCTGCACTGTCAGAGGGTCAGTACTGAGGGAGTGCTGCACTGTCAGAGGGTCAGTACTGAGGGAGTGTTGCACTTTCAGAGGGTCAATACTGAGGGAGTGCTGCACTGTCAGAGGGACAGTACTGAGGGAGTGCAACACTGTCAGAGGGACAGCACTGAGGGAGTGCTGCACTGTCAGAGGGTCAGTACTGAGGGAGTGTTGCACTGTCAGAGGGTCAGTACTGAGGGAATGCCGCACTGTCAGAGGGTCAGTACTGAGGGAGTGCTGCACTGTCAGAGGGTCAGTACTGAGGGAGTGCTGCACTGTCCGAGGGTCAGCACTGAGGGAGTGCTGCATTGTCAGAGGGTCAGTACTGAGGGAGTGCCACACTGTCAGAGGGTCAGTACTGAGGGAGCGCTGAACTGTCAGAGCGTCAGTACTGAGGGAGTGCTGCACTGTCAGAGAGTCAGTACTGAGGGAGTGCTGCACGGTCAGAGGGTCAGTACTGAGGGAGTGCTGCCCTGTCAGAGGGTCAGTATGGAGGGAGAGCTGCACAGACAGAGGGTCAGTACTGAGGGAGTGCTGCTCTGTCAGAGGGTCAGTACTGAGGGAGTGCTGCATTGTCAGAGGGTCAGTATTGAGGGAGTGCTGCACTGTCAGAGGGTCAGTACTGAGGGAGCGCTGAACTGTCAGAGGGTCAGTACTGAGGGAATGCTGCACTGTCAGATGGTCAGTCCTGAGGGAATGCTGCACTGTCAGAGGGTCAGTACTGAGGGAGTGCTGCACTGTCAGAGGGTCAGCACTGAGGGAGTGCTGCATTGTCAGAGGGTCAGTACTGAGGGAATGCTGCACTGTCAGAGGGTCAGTACTGAGGGAGTGCTGCTCAGTCAGAGGGTCAGTACTGAGGGAGTGCTGCACTGTCAGAGGGTCAGTACTGAGAGACTGCTGCACTGTCAGAGGGTCAGCACTGAGGGAGTGCTGCACTGTCAGAGGGTCACTACTGAGGGAGTGCTGTACTGTCAGAGGGTCAGCACTGAGGGAGTGCCGCACTGTCAGAGGGTCAGTACTGAGGGAGCGCTGCACTGTCAGAGGGTCAGTATTGAGGGAGTGCTGCACTGTCAGAGGGTCAGTACTGAGGGAGCACTGCACTGTCAGAGGGTCAGTACTGAGGGAGTGCTGCATTGTCAGAGGGTCAGTGCTGAGGGAGTGCTGCATTGTCAGAGGGTCAGTACTGAGGGAGTGCTGCACTGTCAGAGGGTCAGTACTGAGGGAGTGCTGCACTGTCAGAGGGTCAATACTGAGGGAGTGCTGCACTGTCAGAGGGTCAGTACTGAGGGAGTGCTGCATTGTCAGAGGGTCAGTACTGAGGGAATGCTGCACTGTCAGAGGTTCTGTACCGAGGGAGTGCCGCACTGTGAGAGGGTCAGTACTGAGGTAGAGCCGCACTGTCAGAGGGTCAGTACTGAGGGAGTGCCGCACTGTCAGAAGGTCAGTACTGAGGGAGTGCTGCACTGTCAGAGCGTCAGGACTGAGGGAGTGCTGCACTGTCAGAGGGTCAGTACTGAGGGAGCGCTGAACTGTCAGAGGGTCAGTACTGAGGGAGTGCTGCACTGTCAGAGAGTCAGTACTGAGGGAGTGCTGCACGGTCAGAGGGTCAGTACTGAGGGAGTGCTGCACTGTCAGAGGGTCAGAACTGAGGGAGCACTGAACTGTCAGAGGGTCAGTACTGAGTGAGTGCTGCACTGTCAGAGGGTCAGTACTGAGGGAGTGCTGCACTGTCAGAGGGTCAGTACTGAGGGAGTGCTGCACTGTCAGAGGGTCAGTACTGAGTGAGTGCTGCACTGTCAGAGGGTCAGTACTGAGAGAGTGCTGCACTGTCAGAGGATCAGTACTGAGGGAGTGCTGCACAGTCAGAGGGTCAGTGCTGAGGGAGTGCTGCACTGTCAGAGGGTCAGTACTGAGTGAGTGCTGCACTGTCAGGGGGTCAGTACTGAGGGAGCGCTGCATTGTCAGAGGATCAGTACTGAGGGAGTGATGTACTGTCAGAGGGTCAGTTCTGAGGGAGTGCTGCACTGTCAGAGGGTCAGTACTGAGGGAGTGCTGTACTGTCAGCGGGTCAGTACTGAGGGAGCGCTGCATTGTCAAGAGGGTCAGTACTGAGGGAGTGCTGCACTGTCAGAGGGTCAGTACTGAGGGAGAGCTGCACTGTCAGAGTGTCAGTACTGAGGGAATGCTGCAATGTCAGAGGGTCAGTACTGAGGGAGTGCTGCACTGTCAGAGGGACAGCACTGAGGGAATGCTGCACTTCAAAGAGTCTGTACTGAGGGAGTGCTGCACTGTCAGAGGGTCAGTACTGAGGGAATGCTGCACTGTCAGAGGGTCAGTACTGAGGGCGAGCTGCACTGTCAGAGGGTCAGTATTGAGGGAGTGCTGCACTGTCAGAGGGTCAGTACTGAGGGAGTGCTGCACTGTCAGAGGGTCAGTACTGAGGGAGTGCTACACTGTCAGAGGGACAGCACTGAGGGAATGCTGCACTTCAAAGAGTCTGTACTGAGGGAGTGCTGCACTGTCAGAGGGTCAGTACTGAGGGAATGCTGCACTGTCAGAGGGTCAGTACTGAGGGCGAGCTGCACTGTCAGAGGGTCAGTATTGAGGGAGTGCTGCACTGTCAGAGGGTCAGTACTGAGGGAGTGCTGCACTGTCAGAGGGTCAGTACTGAGGGAGTGTTGCACTTTCAGAGGGTCAATACTGAGGGAGTGCTGCACTGTCAGAGGGACAGTACTGAGGGAGTGCAACACTGTCAGAGGGACAGCACTGAGGGAGTGCTGCACTGTCAGAGGGTCAGTACTGAGGGAGTGTTGCACTGTCAGAGGGTCAGTACTGAGGGAATGCCGCACTGTCAGAGGGTCAGTACTGAGGGAGTGCTGCACTGTCAGAGGGTCAGTACTGAGGGAGTGCTGCACTGTCAGAGGGTCAGCACTGAGGGAGTGCTGCGTTGTCAGAGGGTCAGTACTGAGGGAATGCTGCACTGTCAGATGTTCAGTACTGAGGGAGTGCTGCATGGTCAGGGGGTCCGTACTGTGGGAGCGCTGCACGGTCAGAGGGTCATAACTGAGGGAGAGCCGCACTGTCCGAAGGTCAGTACTGAGGTAGTGCTGCACTGTAAGAGGGTCAGTACTGAGGGAGTGCTGCACTGTCAGAGGGTCAGTATTGAGGGAGTGCTGCACTGTCAGAGGGTCAGTACTGAGGGAGTGCCACACTGTCAGAGGGTCAGTACTGAGGGAGCGCTGAACTGTCAGAGCGTCAGTACTGAGGGAGTGCTGCACTGTCAGAGAGTCAGTACTGAGGGAGTGCTGCACGGTCAGAGGGTCAGTACTGAGGGAGTGCTGCACTGTCAGAGGGTCAGTATGGAGGGAGAGCTGCACAGACAGAGGGTCAGTACTGAGGGAGTGCTGCTCTGTCAGAGGGTCAGTACTGAGGGAGTGCTGCATTGTCAGAGGGTCAGTATTGAGGGAGTGCTGCACTGTCAGAGGGTCAGTACTGAGGGAGCGCTGAACTGTCAGAGGGTCAGTACTGAGGGAGCGCTGAACTGTCAGAGCGTCAGTACTGAGGGAGTGCTGCACTGTCAGAGAGTCAGTACTGAGGGAGTGCGGCACGGTCAGAGGGTCAGTACTGAGGGAGTGCTGCACTGTCAGAGGGTCAGTACGGAGGGAGAGCTGCACAGACAGAGGGTCAGTACTGAGGGAGTGCTGCTCTGTCAGAGGGTCAGTACTGAGGGAGTGCTGCATTGTCAGAGGGTCAGTATTGAGGGAGTGCTGCACTGTCAGAGGGTCAGTGCTGAGGGAGTGCTGCTCAGTCAGAGGGTCAGTACTGAGGGAGTGCTGCACTGTCAGAGGGTCAGTACTGAGAGACTGCTGCACTGTCAGAGGGTCAGCACTGAGGGAGTGCTGCACTGTCAGAGGGTCACTACTGAGGGAGTGCTGTACTGTCAGAGGGTCAGCACTGAGGGAGTGCCGCACTGTCAGAGGGTCAGTACTGAGGGAGCGCTGCACTGTCAGAGGGTCAGTATTGAGGGAGTGCTGCACTGTCAGAGGGTCAGTACTGAGGGAGCACTGCACTGTCAGAGGGTCAGTACTGAGGGAGTGCTGCATTTTCAGAGGGTCAGTGCTGAGGGAGTGCTGCATTGTCAGAGGGTCAGTACTGAGGGAGTGCTGCACGGTCAGAGGGTCAGTACTGAGGGAGTGCTGCACTGTCAGAGGGTCAGAACTGAGGGAGCACTGAACTGTCAGAGGGTCAGTACTGAGTGAGTGCTGCACTGTCAGAGGGTCAGTACTGAGGGAGTGCTGCACTGTCAGAGGGTCAGTACTGAGGGAGTGCTGCACTGTCAGAGGGTCAGTACTGAGTGAGTGCTGCACTGTCAGAGGGTCAGTACTGAGAGAGTGCTGCACTGTCAGAGGATCAGTACTGAGGGAGTGCTGCACAGTCAGAGGGTCAGTGCTGAGGGAGTGCTGCACTGTCAGAGGGTCAGTACTGGGGGAGTGCTGCACTGTCAGAGGGTCAGTACTGAGTGAGTACTGCACTGTCAGAAGGTCAGTACTGAGAGAGTGCTGCACTGTCAGAAGGTCAGTACTGAGGGAGTGCTGCACAGTCAGAGGGTCAGTGCTGAGGGAGTGCTGCACTGTCAGAGGATCAGTACTGAGTGAGTGCTGCACTGTCAGGGGGTCAGTACTGAGGGAGCGCTGCATTGTCAGAGGATCAGTACTGAGGGAGTGATGTACTGTCAGAGGGTCAGTTCTGAGGGAGTGCTGCACTGTCAGAGGGTTAGTACTGAGGGAGTGCTGTACTGTCAGCGGGTCAGTACTGAGGGAGCGCTGCATTGTCAAGAGGGTCAGTACTGAGGGAGTGCTGCACTGTCAGAGGGTCAGTACTGAGGGAGAGCTGCACTGTCAGAGTGTCAGTACTGAGGGAATGCTGCAATGTCAGAGGGTCAGTACTGAGGGAGTGCTGCACTGTCAGAGGGACAGCACTGAGGGAATGCTGCACTTCAAAGAGTCTGTACTGAGGGAGTGCTGCACTGTCAGAGGGTCAGTACTGAGGGAATGCTGCACTGTCAGAGGGTCAGTACAGAGGGCGAGCTGCACTGTCAGAGGGTCAGTATTGAGGGAGTGCTGCACTGTCAGAGGGTCAGTACTGAGGGAGTGCTGCACTGTCAGAGGGTCAGTACTGAGGGAATGCTACACTGTCAGAGGGACAGCACTGAGGGAATGCTGCACTTCAAAGAGTCTGTACTGAGGGAGTGCTGCACTGTCAGAGGGTCAGTACTGAGGGAGTGCTGCACTGTCAGAGGGTCAGTACTGAGGGAGTGTTGCACTTTCAGAGGGTCAATACTGAGGGAGTGCTGCACTGTCAGAGGGACAGTACTGAGGGAGTGCAACACTGTCAGAGGGACAGCACTGAGGGAGTGCTGCACTGTCAGAGGGTCAGTACTGAGGGAGTGTTGCACTGTCAGAGGGTCAGTACTGAGGGAATGCCGCACTGTCAGAGGGTCAGTACTGAGGGAGTGCTGCACTGTCAGAGGGTCAGTACTGAGGGAGTGCTGCACTGTCCGAGGGTCAGCACTGAGGGAGTGCTGCATTGTCAGAGGGTCAGTACTGAGGGAATGCTGCACTGTCAGAGGTTCAGTACTGAGGGAGTGCTGCATGGTCAGAGGGTCCGTACTTTGGGAGCGCTGCACGGTCAGAGGGTCATAACTGAGGGAGAGCCGCACTGTCCGAAGGTCAGTACTGAGGTAGTGCTGCACTGTCAGAGGGTCAGTACTGAGGGAGTGCTGCACTGTCAGAGGGTCAGTATTGAGGGAGTGCTGCACTGTCAGAGGGTCAGTACTGAGGGAGTGCCACACTGTCAGAGGGTCAGTACTGAGGGAGCGCTGAACTGTCAGAGCGTCAGTACTGAGGGAGTGCTGCACTGTCAGAGAGTCAGTACTGAGGGAGTGCTGCACGGTCAGAGGGTCAGTACTGAGGGAGTGCTGCACTGTCAGAGGGTCAGTATGGAGGGAGAGCTGCACAGACAGAGGGTCAGTACTGAGGGAGTGCTGCTCTGTCAGAGGGTCAGTACTGAGGGAGTGCTGCATTGTCAGAGGGTCAGTATTGAGGGAGTGCTGCACTGTCAGAGGGTCAGTACTGAGGGAGCGCTGAACTGTCAGAGGGTCAGTACTGAGGGAATGCTGCACTGTCAGATGGTCAGTCCTGAGGGAATGCTGCACTGTCAGAGGGTCAGTACTGAGGGAGTGCTGCACTGTCAGAGGGTCAGCACTGAGGGAGTGCTGCATTGTCAGAGGGTCAGTACTGAGGGAATGCTGCACTGTCAGAGGGTCAGTACTGAGGGAGTGCTGCTCAGTCAGAGGGTCAGTCCTGAGGGAGTGCTGCACTGTCAGAGGGTCAGTACTGAGAGACTGCTGCACTGTCAGAGGGACAGCACTGAGGGAGTGCTGCACTGTCAGAGGGTCAGTACTGAGGGAGTGTTGCACTGTCAGAGGGTCAGTACTGAGGGAGTGCTGCACTGTCAGAGGGTCAGTACTGAGGGAGTGCCGCACTGTCAGAGGGTCAGTATTGAGGGAGTGCTGCACTGTCAGAGGGTCAGTACTGAGGGAGCACTGCACTGTCAGAGGGTCAGTACTGAGGGAGTGCTGCATTGTCAGAGGGTCAGTACTGAGGGAGTGCTGCATTGTCAGAGGGTCAGTGCTGAGGGAGTGCTGCATTGTCAGAGGGTCAGTACTGAGGGAGTGCTGCACTGTCAGAGGGTCAGTACTGAGGGAGTGCTGCACTGTCAGAGGGTCAATACTGAGGGAGTGCTGCACTGTCAGAGGGTCAGTACTGAGGGAGTGCTGCATTGTCAGAGGGTCAGTACTGAGGGAATGCTGCACTGTCAGAGGTTCTGTACCGAGGGAGTGCCGCACTGTCAGAGGGTCAGTACTGAGGTAGAGCCGCACTGTCAGAGGGTCAGTATTGAGGGAGTGCCGCACTGTCAGAAGGTCAGTACTGAGGGAGTGCTGCACTGTCAGAGCGTCAGGACTGAGGGAGTGCTGCACTGTCAGAGGGTCAGTATTGAGGGAGTGCTGCACTGTCAGAGGGTCAGTACTGAGGGAGTGCCGCACTGTCAGAGGGTCAGTACTGAGGGAGCGCTGAACTGTCAGAGGGTCAGTACTGAGGGAGTGCTGCACTGTCAGAGAGTCAGTACTGAGGGAGTGCTGCACGGTCAGAGGGTCAGTACTGAGGGAGTGCTGCACTGTCAGAGGGTCAGAACTGAGGGAGCACTGAACTGTCAGAGGGTCAGTACTGAGTGAGTGCTGCACTGTCAGAGGGTCAGTACTGAGGGAGTGCTGCACTGTCAGAGGGTCAGTACTGAGGGAGTGCTGCACTGTCAGAGGGTCAGTACTGAGTGAGTGCTGCACTGTCAGAGGGTCAGTACTGAGAGAGTGCTGCACTGTCAGAGGATCAGTACTGAGGGAGTGCTGCACAGTCAGAGGGTCAGTGCTGAGGGAGTGCTGCACTGTCAGAGGGTCAGTACTGAGGGAGTGCTGCACTGTCAGAGGGTCAGTACTGAGTGAGTACTGCACTGTCAGAAGGTCAGTACTGAGAGAGTGCTGCACTGTCAGAAGGTCAGTACTGAGGGAGTGCTGCACAGTCAGAGGGTCAGTGCTGAGGGAGTGCTGCACTGTCAGAGGGTCAGTACTGAGTGAGTGCTGCACTGTCAGGGGGTCAGTACTGAGGGAGCGCTGCATTGTCAGAGGATCTGTACTGAGGGAGTGATGTACTGTCAGAGGGTCAGTTCTGAGGGAGTGCTGCACTGTCAGAGGGTCAGTACTGAGGGAGTGCTGTACTGTCAGCGGGTCAGTACTGAGGGAGCGCTGCATTGTCAAGAGGGTCAGTACTGAGGGAGTGCTGCACTGTCAGAGGGTCAGTACTGAGGGAGAGCTGCACTGTCAGAGTGTCAGTACTGAGGGAATGCTGCAATGTCAGAGGGTCAGTACTGAGGGAGTGCTGCACTGTCAGAGGGACAGCACTGAGGGAATGCTGCACTTCAAAGAGTCTGTACTGAGGGAGTGCTGCACTGTCAGAGGGTCAGTACTGAGGGAATGCTGCACTGTCAGAGGGTCAGTACTGAGGGCGAGCTGCACTGTCAGAGGGTCAGTATTGAGGGAGTGCTGCACTGTCAGAGGGTCAGTACTGAGGGAGTGCTGCACTGTCAGAGGGTCAGTACTGAGGGAGTGCTACACTGTCAGAGGGACAGCACTGAGGGAATGCTGCACTTCAAAGAGTCTGTACTGAGGGAGTGCTGCACTGTCAGAGGGTCAGTACTGAGGGAATGCTGCACTGTCAGAGGGTCAGTACTGAGGGCGAGCTGCACTGTCAGAGGGTCAGTATTGAGGGAGTGCTGCACTGTCAGAGGGTCAGTACTGAGGGAGTGCTGCACTGTCAGAGGGTCAGTACTGAGGGAGTGTTGCACTTTCAGAGGGTCAGTACTGAGGGAGTGCTGCACTGTCAGAGGGACAGTACTGAGGGAGTGCAACACTGTCAGAGGGACAGCACTGAGGGAGTGCTGCACTGTCAGAGGGTCAGTACTGAGGGAGTGTTGCACTGTCAGAGGGTCAGTACTGAGGGAATGCCGCACTGTCAGAGGGTCAGTACTGAGGGAGTGCTGCACTGTCAGAGGGTCAGTACTGAGGGAGTGCTGCACTGTCAGAGGGTCAGCACTGAGGGAGTGCTGCGTTGTCAGAGGGTCAGTACTGAGGGAATGCTGCACTGTCAGAGGTTCAGTACTGAGGGAGTGCTGCATGGTCAGAGGGTCCGTACTGTGGGAGCGCTGCACGGTCAGAGGGTCATAACTGAGGGAGAGCCGCACTGTCCGAAGGTCAGTACTGAGGTAGTGCTGCACTGTCAGAGGGTCAGTACTGAGGGAGTGCTGCACTGTCAGAGGGTCAGTATTGAGGGAGTGCTGCACTGTCAGAGGGTCAGTACTGAGGGAGTGCCACACTGTCAGAGGGTCAGTACTGAGGGAGCGCTGAACTGTCAGAGCGTCAGTACTGAGGGAGTGCTGCACTGTCATAGAGTCAGTACTGAGGGAGTGCTGCATTGTCAGAGGGTCAGTATTGAGGGAGTGCTGCACTGTCAGAGGGTCAGTACTGAGGGAATGCCGGACTGTCAGAGGGTCAGTACTGAGGGAGTGCTGCACTGTCAGAGGGTCAATACTGAGGGAGTGCTGCACTGTCAGAGGGTCAGCACTGAGGGAGTGCTGCATTGTCAGAGGGTCAGTACTGAGGGAATGCTGCACTGTCAGAGGTTCAGTACTGAGGGAGTGCTGCACGGTCAGAGGGTCAGTACTGAGGGAGCGCTGCACGGTCAGAGGGTCATAACTGAGGGAGAGCCGCACTTTCCGAAGGTCAGTACTGAGGGAGTGCTGCACTGTCATAGGGTCAGTACTGAGGGAGTGCTGCACTGTCAGAGGGTCAGTATTGAGGGAGTGCTGCACTGTCAGAGGGTCAGTACTGAGGGAGTGCCACACTGTCAGAGGGTCAGTACTGAGGGAGCGCTGAACTGTCAGAGCGTCAGTACTGAGGGAGTGCTGCACTGTCAGAGAGTCAGTACTGAGGGAGTACGGCACGGTCAGAGGGTCAGTACTGAGGAAGTGCTGCACTGTCAGAGGGTCAGTACGGAGGGAGAGCTGCACAGACAGAGGGTCAGTACTGAGGGAGTGCTGCTCTGTCAGAGGGTCAGTACTGAGGGAGTGCTGCATTGTCAGAGGGTCAGTATTGAGGGAGTGCTGCACTGTCAGAGGGTCAGTACTGAGGGAGTGCTAGTCAGTCAGAGGGTCAGTACTGAGGGAGTGCTGCACTGTCAGAGGGTCAGTACTGAGAGACTGCTGCACTGTCAGAGGGTCAGCACTGAGGGAGTGCTGCACTGTCAGAGGGTCACTACTGAGGGAGTGCTGTACTGTCAGAGGGTCAGCACTGAGGGAGTGCTGCACTGTCAGAGGGTCAGCACTGAGGGAGTGCTGCACTGTCAGAGGGTCAGTACTGAGGGAGTGCTGCACTGTCAGAGGGTCAATACTGAGGGAGTGCTGCACTGTCAGAGGGTCACTACTGAGGGAGTGCTGCATTGTCAGAGGGTCAGTACTGAGGGAATGCTGCACTGTCAGAGGTTCAGTACCGAGGGAGTGCCGCACTGTCAGAGGGTCAGTACTGAGGTAGAGCCGCACTGTCAGAGGGTCAGTACTGAGGGAGTGCCGCACTGTCAGAGGGTCAGTACTGAGGGAGTGCTACACTGTCAGAGCGTCAGGACTGAGGGAGTGCTGCACTGTCAGAGGGTCAGTATTGAGGGAGTGCTGCACTGTCAGAGGGTCAGTACTGAGGGAGTGCCGCACTGTCAGAGGGTCAGTACTGATGGAGCGCTGAACTGTCAGAGGGTCAGTACTGAGGGAGTGCTGCACTGTCAGAGAGTCAGTACTGAGGGAGTGCTGCACGGTCAGAGGGTCAGTACTGAGGGAGTGCTGCACTGTCAGAGGGTCAGAACTGAGGGAGCACTGAACTGTCAGAGGGTCAGTACTGAGTGAGTGCTGCACTGTCAGAGGGTCAGTACTGAGGGAGTGCTGCACTGTCAGAGGGTCAGTACTGAGGGAGTGCTGCACTGTCAGAGGGTCAGTACTGAGTGAGTGCTGCACTGTCAGAGGGTCAGTACTGAGAGAGTGCTGCACTGTCAGAGGATCAGTACTGAGGGAGTGCTGCACAGTCAGAGGGTCAGTGCTGAGGGAGTGCTGCACTGTCAGAGGGTCAGTACTGAGGGAGTGCTGCACTGTCAGAGGGTCAGTACTGAGTGAGTACTGCACTGTCAGAAGGTCAGTACTGAGAGAGTGCTGCACTGTCAGAAGGTCAGTACTGAGGGAGTGCTGCACAGTCAGAGGGTCAGTGCTGAGGGAGTGCTGCAAAGTCAGAGGGTCAGTACTGAGTGAGTACTGCACTGTCAGGGGGTCAGTACTGAGGGAGCGCTGCATTGTCAGAGGATCAGTACTGAGGGAGTGATGTACTGTCAGAGGGTCAGTTCTGAGGGAGTGCTGCACTGTCAGAGGGTCAGTACTGAGGGAGTGCTGTACTGTCAGCGGGTCAGTACTGAGGGAGCACTGCATTGTCAAGAGGGTCAGTACTGAGGGAGTGCTGCACTGTCAGAGGGTCAGTACTGAGGGAGAGCTGCACTGTCAGAGTGTCAGTACTGAGGGAATGCTGCAATGTCAGAGGGTCAGTACTGAGGGAGTGCTGCACTTTCAGAGGGTCAATACTGAGGGAGTGCTGCACTGTCAGAGGGACAGCACTGAGGGAATGCTGCACTTCAAAGAGTCTGTACTGAGGGAGTGCTGCACTGTCAGAGGGTCAGTACTGAGGGAATGCTGCACTGTCAGAGGGTCAGTACTGAGGGCGAGCTGCACTGTCAGAGGGTCAGTATTGAGGGAGTGCTGCACTGTCAGAGGGTCAGTACTGAGGGAGTGCTGCACTGTCAGAGGGTCAGTACTGAGGGAGTGCTACACTGTCAGAGGGACAGCACTGAGGGAATGCTGCACTTCAAAGAGTCTGTACTGAGGGAGTGCTGCACTGTCAGAGGGTCAGTACTGAGGGAATGCTGCACTGTCAGAGGGTCAGTACTGAGGGCGAGCTGCACTGTCAGAGGGTCAGTATTGAGGGAGTGCTGCACTGTCAGAGGGTCAGTACTGAGGGAGTGCTGCACTGTCAGAGGGACAGTACTGAGGGAATGCCGCACTGTCAGAGGGTCAGTACTGAGGGAGTGCTGCACTGTCAGAGGGTCAGTACTGAGGGAGTGCTGCACTGTCAGAGGGTCAGCACTGAGGGAGTGCTGCATTGTCAGAGGGTCAGTACTGAGGGAAAGCTGCACTGTCAGAGGTTCAGTACTGAGGGAGTGCTGCATGGTCAGAGGGTCAGTACTGTGGGAGCGCTGCACGGTCAGAGGGTCATAACTGAGGGAGAGCCGCACTGTCCGAAGGTCAGTACTGAGGTAGTGCTGCACTGTCAGAGGGTCAGTACTGAGGGAGTGCTGCACTGTCAGAGGGTCAGTATTGAGGGAGTGCTGCACTGTCAGAGGGTCAGTACTGAGGGAGTGCCACACTGTCAGAGGGTCAGTACTGAGAGTGTGCTGAACTGTCAGAGCGTCAGTACTGAGGGAGTGCTGCACTGACAGAGGGTCAGTACTGAGGGAGTGCTGCACTGTCAGAGGGTCAGTACTGAGGGAGTGCTGCACTGTCAGAGGGTCAGTACTGAGGGAGTGCCGCACTGTCAGAGGGTCAGTACTGAGGGAGTGCTGCACGGTCAGAGGGTCAGTAGTGAGGGAGTGCTGCACTGTCAGAGGGTCAGTACTGAGGGAGTGCCGCACTGTCAAAGGGTCAGTACTGAGGGAGTGCCGCACTGTCAGAGGGTCAGTACTGAGGGAGTGCCGCACTGTCAGAGGCTCAGTACTGAGGTAGTGCTGCACTGTCAGAGCGTCAGTACTGAGGGAGTGCTGCACTGTCAGAGGGTCAGTATTGAGGGAGTGCTGCACTGTCAGAGGGTCAGTACTGAGGGAGTGCCACACTGTCAGAGGGTCAGTACTGAGAGTGTGCTGAACTGTCAGAGCGTCAGTACTGAGGGAGTGCTGCACTGACAGAGGGTCAGTACTGAGGGAGTGCTGCACTGTCAGAGGGTCAGTACTGAGGGAGTGCTGCACTGTCAGAGGGTCAGTACTGAGGGAGTGCCGCACTGTCAGAGGGTCAGTACTGAGGGAGTGCTGCACGGTCAGAGGGTCAGTAGTGAGGGAGTGCTGCACTGTCAGAGGGTCAGTACTGAGGGAGTGCCGCACTGTCAAAGGGTCAGTACTGAGGGAGTGCCGCACTGTCAGAGGGTCAGTACTGAGGGAGTGCTGCACTGTCAGAGGGTCAGTAGTGAGGGAGTGCTGCACTGTCAGAGGGTCAGTACTGAGGGAGTGCTGCACGGTCAGAGGGTCAGTAGTGAGGGAGTGCTGCACTGTCAGAGGGTCAGTACTGAGGGAGTGCCGCACTGTCAAAGGGTCAGTACTGAGGGAGTGCCGCACTGTCAGAGGGTCAGTACTGAGGGAGTGCTGCACTGTCAGAGGGTCAGTACTGAGGGAGTGCCGCACTGTCAGAGGGTCAGTACTGAGGGAGTGCCGCACTGTCAGAGGGTCAGTACTGAGGGAGTGCAGCACTGTCAGAGGGTCAGTATGGAGGGAGAGCTGCACAGACAGAGGGTCAGTACTGAGGGAGTGCCGCACTGTCAGAGGGTCAGTACTGAGGGAGCGCCGCACTGTCAGAGGGTCAGTACTGAGGGAGTGCAGCACTGTCAGAGGGTCAGTATGGAGGGAGAGCTGCACGGTCAGAGGGTCAGTACTGAGGGAGTGCCGCACTGTCAGAGGGTCAGTACTGAGGGAGCGCCGCACTGTCAGAGGGTCAGTACTGAGGGAGTGCTGCACTGTCAGAGGGTCAGTACTGAGGGAGTGCTGCACTGTCAGAGGGTCAGTACTGAGTGAGAGCTGCACTGTCAGAGGGTCAGTACTGAGGGAGCGCCGCACTGTCAGAGGCTCAAGTGAGATCAATCATGTCTTGAGACAAAATGGAGCAATAGGGTGGGGATCATGAGGACATGATCAAGTCCCGAGCGGAACGGAGGAACTCTCTGGGAGAGAGTGCTCTGTGTGTCAGTGTGTCTGAGCTCGGCAGAGAGATGGGGGTGAGAGTGAAGCTGTGAAGACCTGGAGAAGGGGAACACTTTGAAGAAGCGAGAACTAAAACTGGAAGTTTGCGAATGGAAAGATGGAACAGATAGGCCCTTGAGAAACTAAATGGAAATGAGCCATGTCGCGACAGTCCTTGTGCAGGAACCGGGGCAGCAGCAAGCGCAGGGGAACGGCGGCGGGATGGTGTGGAAATGAAGGTGCTGAATATGAAGTGGAATTACATTCAGGAGCCAGTGTCAATGTATCAGCAACGTGCACCCCGGCAGCGACAGTACTCAGTCTCCCTTTCCCCATGGTGCCGTTTGGTTGTGTGCTTTCGCGCTGGCTTTTATTTCTGGTCTGGCATTACCTGGAATGCAGGCGTCAGTGCGTCGATCGTAGAGCATTCCTGCGCGGACATGTCTCCCCAGAGCTGGCATTTGAAAGAGGTTGTCTCCCCCGGCCATTGCAGCGCGACTGTTCCGCCTGCGCCAGGCGCGGTCGGGCGAAAGGGGCAACTGGGGCCGGGCGGCACCTTCACCGAATCAGCAACTGGACCCTGACGCCCAATGACTCAAGACTAGGATCCCCCCCCCCCCCCCACAAACAACAGGAGCAGCCACACACTCCCATCTGATCAGGAAACCGATTCTCACACCCAAGTAATGAGGGGGGGAGTGAGTGGGGAGGAGGTGGGGGGAGTGAGTGGGGAGGAGGTGGGGGGAGGAGAAGGGGGAGAGGGGAGGGAGGAGGTGGGGGGAGGGTGGGGGGTGGGAGGAGGAGGGGGGGAGGGGGAGAGGGGGTGGGGGGAGGGGGGGGGAGAGGAGGGGGAGGGGGAGGGGGGGGGAGAGGAGGGGGAGGGGGGGGGGAGGGGGGGAGAGGGGGGGGGGGAGAAGGGGGGGGAGAGGGGGTGGGGGGAGAGGGGTTGGGGGGAGGGGGGGGAGAGGGGGTGGGGGGAGAGGGGTTGGGGAGGGTGGGGGGAGAGGGGTTGGGGAGGGTGGGGGGAGAGGGGTTGGGGGGGGTGGGTGGGGAGGGTGGGGGGGAGGGGGAGGGTGGGGGGGGGAGGGGGAGGGTGGGGGGAGAGGGGGAGGGTGGGGGGAGAGGGGGTGGGTGGGGGGAGGGGGGGAGAGGGGGTGGGTGGGGGGGAGAGGGGGTGGGTGGGGGGGAGAGGGGGTGGGGGGGAGAGGGGGTGGGGGGGAGGGTGGGAGGGGGTGGGTGGGTGGGAGGGGGTGGGTGGGGGGGAGGGGGTGAGGGTGGGGTGAGGGAAAGACTGGGGGGTGGGTGGGGGGGAGGGGGTGAGGGTGGGGTGAGGGAAAGACTGGGGGGTGGGTGGGGGGAGACGGGGGGTGGTGAGGAGGGGGAGTGGGGTGTGGGTGGGGGAGTGGGGGTGGGTGGGGGGGGTGGAGTGTGGGGGAGTGGGGGTGGGTGGGGGGGAGTGGGGTGAGGGGGGGGTGGTTGGGGAGGTGAGGATGGTGGGGGTGGGGGATTGGGAGGGTGGGGGGAGAGGGAGGGGTGGGGGGAGGGGAGTGGGGGTGGGTGGGGGTGGGTGGGGGGGTGAGGGGAGGGTGGGGGGTTAGGGGGAGAGGGAGGGTGGGGGGAGAGGGGTGGTTGGGGGGGTGAGGATGGTGGGGGTGGGGGGGTGAGGATGGTGGGGGTGGGGGGATTGGGAGGGTGGGGGGAGAGGGAGGGGTGGGGGGAGGGGAGTGGAGGGGTGGGGGGGAGGGGAGTGGAGGGGTGGGGGGAGGGGAGTGGAGGGGTGGGGGGAGGGGTGGGGGGGAGGGGAGGGGAGGGGAAGGGTGGGGGGGAGGGGTGGGGGGAGGGGAGTGGAGGGGTGGGGGGGTGGGGAGAGGGGTGGAGGGGAGGGGAGGGGGAAGGGTGGGGGGAGTGGATGGGGGGGCGAGGAGAGGGGGGGGTGAGGAGAGGGGGGAGAGAGGGGGGGGTGAGGAGAGGGGGGAGAGGGTGGGGGGAGGGGAGAGGGAGGGTGGGGGAGGGGAGAGGGAGGGTGGGGGAGGGGAGAGGGAGGGTGGGGGAGGGGAGAGGGAGGGTGGGGGGAGGGGGAGAGGGAGGGTGGGGGAGGGGGAGAGGGAGGGTGGGGGGAGGGGGAGAGGGAGTGGTGGGGGGAGGAGGGGGGTGGAGGGGGAGGGGGTGGGGGGAGGAGGGGGGGTGGAGGGGAGGGGGGTGGAGGGGAGGGGGGAGGGGGGGTGGAGGGGAGGGTGGAGGGAGGGGAGGGGAGGGAGGGACGGGGGGGAGGGAGGGAGGGAGGGAGGGGAGGGGGGGGGAGGGGGGGAGGGAGGGAGGGGAGGGGGGAGGGGAGGGGGGGTTGGGGAGGGGAGGGGGGTTGGGGGAGGGGAGGGGGGGTTGGGGGAGGGGAGGGAGGGAGGGAGGGGGGGTTGGGGGGGTGGAGGGAGGGGGGGTGGAGGGGAGGGGGGTGGAGGGGGGGTGGAGGGGAGGGGAGGGGAGGGGGGGGTGGAGGGGAGGGGAGGGGGGGGTGGAGGGGAGGGGAGGGGGGGGTGGAGGGGAGGGGAGGGGGGGGTGGAGGGGAGGGGAGGGGGGGGTGGAGGGGAGGGGAGGGGGGGGTGGAGGGGAGGGGAGGGGGGGGTGGCGGGGAGGGGAGGGGGGGTGGAGGGGGGTGGAGGGGAGGGGAGGGGAGGGGGGGTGGAGGGGAGGGGAGGGGAGGGGGGGGTGGAGGGGAGGGGAGGGGAGGGGAGGGGGGGGTGGAGGGGAGGGGAGGGGGGGGGGTGGAGGGGAGGGGAGGGGAGGGGGGGTGGAGGGGAGGGGAGTGGAGGGGAGGGGGGGTGGAGGGAGGGGGGGTGGAGGGGAGGGGAGTGGAGGAGAGGGGGGGTGGAGGGGAGGGGAGTGGAGGGGAGGGGAGGGGGGGTGGAGGGGAGGGGAGTGGAGGGAGGGGGGCTGGGGTGGAGGGGAGGGGGGGTGGGGGGGTGGAGGGGAGGGGAGGGGGGTGGAGGGGAGGGGAGGGGGGGTGGAGGGGAGGGGAGGGGGGGTGGAGGGGAGGGGGGGTGGAGGGGAGGGGGGTGGAGGGGAGGGGGGGTGTGGAGGGGAGGGGGGGGGGAGGGGAGGGGGGGGAGGGGGGGTGGAGGGGAGGGGAGTGGCGGGGAGGGGGGGTGGGGTGGAAGGGGGGGTGGGGTGGAGGGGAGGGGGGGGTGGGGTGGAGGGGAGGGGGGGGGTGGGGAGGAGGGGGGGTGGGGAGGGGGGGGGGTGGGGAGGAGGGGGGGTGGGGTGGGGGGGAGAGAGGGGAGGGGGAGTGGGGTGGGGGTGGGGTGGGGTGGAGGGGGGGAGAGGGGGGGTGGGGTGGGGTGGAGGGGGGGGAGAGGGGGGGTGGGGGGGGGTGGGGTGGAGGTGGGGTGGGGTGGGGTGGAGGGGGGGAGAGGGGGGGTGGGGTGGAGGGGGAGTGGGGTGGTGTGGGGGGAGAGGAGGGGTGGGGGGGAGGGAGTGGGGTGGTGTGGGGGGGTTGGTGGGGGTTGGGGTGAGGGGGGGTGGGTTGGGGTGGGGGGAGGGGTGGGGGGGGACGGAGGTGGTTAGGAGGGGGGTGGGGAGGGGTGGTGGGGGGGTGGGTTGGGGGGGAGGGGGGTGGAGTGGGGGGGTGGGGAGGGGTGGTGGGGGGGTGGGTTGGGGGGAGGGGGGTGGAGTGGGGGGGTGGGGAGGGGTGGTGGGGGGGTGGGTTGGGGGGGAGGGGGGTGGTGTGGGGGTGGGGGGAGGAGGGGGGGTGGGGAGGAGAGGGGGTGGGTGGGGGGGAGAGGGGGTGGGTGGGGGGAGAGGGGGAGGGTGGGAGGGGGTGGGTGGGGGGAGAGGGGGTGGGTGGGGGGGAGAGGGGGAGGGTGGGAGGGGGTGGGTGGGGGGGAGGGGGTGAGGGTGGGGTGAGGGAAAGACGGGGGGGTGGGTGGGGGGAGACGGGGGGGTGGTGAGGAGGGGGAGTGGGGGTGAGTGGGGGTGGGTGGGGGAGTGGGGGTGGGTGGGGGGGGGTGGAGTGTGGGGGAGTGGGGGTGGGTGGGGGGGAGTGGGGTGGGGGGGAGTTGGGGTGGGTGGGGGGGGTGAGGGGTGGGTGGGGGGGTGAGGGGGGGGGTGGTTGGGGGGGTGAGGATGGTGGGGGTGGGGGGATTGGGAGGGTGGGGGGAGAGGGAGGGGTGGGGGGAGGGGAGTGGGGGTGGGTGGGGGGGAGTGGGGGGTGGGTGGGGGGGTGAGGGGAGGGTGGGGGGTTAGGGGAGAGGGAGGGTGGGGGGAGAGGGGGTGGTTGTGGGGGTGAGGATGGAGGGGTGGTGGTGGGAGTGGGGCGGGAGGGGGGTGAGGGAGGGGAGGGTGGGGAGGGAGAGTGGAGGGTGGGGAGGGAGTGGGAGGGTGG